>NC_057798.1:359319029-359352262 GCF_018294505.1 Triticum aestivum | reverse complement strand
CGACGACGAGGCAAGCCTCGACAATGACGAATTCGTCGTACTAGAGGACCCAGTGGAACAAGTTCGCTTCAAGCGACGGCTCATGGCTACAGCAAGGAGCCTGCAAAGGAAACAAGAGCAGCTCACAGCTGACCAAGATGCGCTAGAGATAGGTGGACCAAGATACTAGCCGCCGAAAAATACGAACTCGAGAGCCCCAATGAAGGGCACATACGGCACAACTGGCTACCTCAACTCGAGCAGGAAAACCACGGGCACGCACGCAGACGCCCACGCATCACTATGGTCCAAGGTGGCAAGCAGCAGATACGAAGATGCACCCTCAGACCTCGGCATAAAGGTCATAAACATCAAGACAAGGAAGCCGGTGCCAAGTCCGGCATCACTCAGTCCAACAAACAAGGAAAAAGCAGCACAAGCCTACTCCACTGAAGATACACGCTGGATCAGCCGTGTGAAATTCACGGTACCCCAAGAAGGACAGCAAAGCACACCAGCGGAGAATGCAGGATTCTCAAAACAAAGCGGCTGGTCGCACGCCGGAAGCAATAAAGGGGAGATGCCTCGTCCAGACCCCCCCCCCCCAGAGCGTAACAGTACGGCCGACCGCCCAGGACCACCTAAACCACGACAAGTTAATTGCAGTGCCCCTAGACCTAGTAATCCGGGGGCTCCATAACACACAAATCCCACAAGGGTATGACGCCACGGAAAACATCTCCTAAAAGATGTAAGGCGCAAAGGCCAAGTTCTGTTGGCCACCACTCTAAACGGTTGCCTTCGGACCATCCAAAAATGGTACGCCAAAGAATAAATCCTCGGCACCTTCAATTACGACAGCTTACTGTATGCTAACAGGAAAAACCACGTCAACTAGATTCTACATGGTAAATTACCCAGGGCAACCATCCGGACACCCACTGCGGAGTCCGTACTACCTCACGGTCTAACGACTGAACACACCAGGGCCCGATTAGGGACCCTGGGAGCAACAACAAGGGGACACCTAGCTGTCTTTATGCATTTCGCATTTTCAAACTAACGATTGACGCAAAACAGAACTGGCGGCATGGAATTATCCCGGACACACAAAGGAAGGAACATGCAGGTAGAAGGCAGTTCGGATTCATTCTCGACCCGCTCACAGCCCCCTCCAGTCCGGCCATAACAGGTTCCGTCAAACAACACCTCTTTCCATACATCATACTAATATGCATAGACATAAAATCCTACTACAATGCATAAATAGCAATTACCGGCTGTCGTTTATCGCTGACGCCTCTTCACCAAAAATGAAAGCCACACTCCGCGTTCGCCTGGTTGCACCAGGGGCTCCACAGTACGGCAAGCAAGTCCGACCACCTTTTCGGTCATTCGACACCCCGAACTTATAGCACTATATGCATCTGCTCCGAATCATGTCTTGGGTCATTGGTTGGGTTTGCCCGGCTCCCATGTTTTGGTACCTTACGTTCCATTCTATCGGCTAATGTAGCGCTAGGAGAACTACTGCGATTGTGTCCCGGTTCAGCCGGACGAGCACCTCAGTAGAGAAAGCCGAAAACCGACTGTCATGATGAAGCGAGAGCCGGTCCGCTGTTCGAGAGGTCATAAAATCCTTAAAGATTTATTCCACATAACGCCATCATAAATGCTAAGTGCGACGAATCGGTCTTCTGATCAGGCGCCAATAGAGCCCCTAGTTCGGCCCTCCGAACACTAGGGGCTGCACCGACCATACTCAAATTCCTATAGCTAAGTGAGAGTAATAAATCCCTATAGTTCGATTGCATGGTTCGCGGAAAGATACACCTCCTTAAATGGACCCAACTATGGGATAAAGAGCGTTCAGTTATATCCCGAACTCCCCCGTATCCTTTTTACGAGGGGGCAGAAGCCGACGACTGGCCAACTCCCAGAATTTTCATACAATAATCAGCCGCACAGGAAGAACATATGTTCAAATAAAACAGACAACATATAACAAACATGTCATTATCCCATATTACAACAAGTGGCATAGATGCCCCCAGGGAAATATGATGTCTTTAGTACACCTGTCCGCCACAAGGCGGGCCCCTTTCATCACACCTTCATAATATAGCTCAGGCTTGCGGTGCTCCTTACCCTCTAGCGGCCCCTCAGTGATCAGCTTTTCCGCGTCAAGCCTCCCCCAATGCACTTTCGCATGGGCAAACGCCATACGCTCACCTTCTATGCAGACCGATCGCTTGATAGCATCTAGCTGAGGACAGGCACCCATGATCAGCTTGACGAGTGCGAAGTAGCTGCTGGGAATCGGATCCACAGGCCACAACCGGACAACTAAGTTCTTCATGGCTAGTTCGGCCGCCTGGTGTAGTTCGATCAGTTGTTTCATCTGATCGATAAATGGCACCAGATAGTTCGGCGCCAGATACTGTGACCAGAAATCCCTCTCCGCAGTCTTCTTCTCCTTGGTGCGATAGAATTGAGCAGCATCTGATATGCTGCGAGGAAGATCCGCAGAAGCCCCTGGAAAAATAAGAATTCAGCCTGCCGCTTGGATTCTTCACATTCTAACATACACGAAGCTAAGAATACAGAAGGCCTTACCAGCTGCCACTTTTCGGGCCTCCTGAATGTCCCGCGCAGCACCTCGGGCTTCTTCCCGAGCGCCTTCTGCATCCTCGAGAGCTTGGGCAAGCTCGTATTCTTTCCCTTTTAGACTCTGCTCCAAGCTCTCACTTTTCTCCACAGCTTCCTAGAGCTCCCGCTCAGCGATGATAATCATGGCCTCGTGTTTTTCACGAAGCGCCTGTTTGGCCTCAGCCTTCTTGTTGGCATCAGTCAAAGCTTTCTTTAGTGCCTCATATTCGGCACACGCTCCTAGAGCACACAATACTAAAAAAGTTATTCTGCACAACCATTCGTTCGTGCCAACTCCAAGACAAATGTTTTCAACATACCTTGCTTGTCTTCCAGTTGCTTCCTCACACGGCCGAGTTCTTCCTTGGACCGTGCAAGGTTCTGTTTCAGTTCGGAAACTTCCGCCTTGAAAGCGGAAGTCTTCTCCGCAGATACATGTTTTCACACCAAAGGGTATACATCATTTACACAGACTCCTACGAAGGTAGGTTTTTTTTGATCCCCTGCCCGGCTCTGTCCCCTTCGCCGGACAGTGTATCATGGGCTACTACCTATATTATGACAATTCCTTAAGGGTTTCCTAGGAAACATACCTCAAAAGCCTTTATAAGACTAAGAAAGGACGCGTTCAGCCCGCTCTCCGTGGACTGCATCCTTTCAACCACCTCGCCCACAAGGGCCCGATGCTCGTCGATGATAGACGCGTTCTTCAACGCCGTAAATAGACCGCCAGGCAGCTCTGCTTGAACAGAGGACGCCGGCGGCATAGGCTGGCCCCCCGCCATCAGGGGGGTTGCTTGCTTGATCCTAGAACCCAAGAGGTCCCGGGGGCCGTATCCATCCCTGCGTGTTTGGCACCAGGGATATGTCCTCCTTGGTCCGGGTCTTGCCGAGACGACACCTCGGTGTCACGCCCAGGCTTGGGGGAAGGGGCCTGCGGAGGCGTCTCGCTCGCCAAGGCGTCCGAGTCCAGTGAATCCTCCGACGAGGTCTGGCCGGCGCAGGACCTTGCCAGACTGTGCAATATGTAGGCAACAGTCAAAACCACTGTACCCAAAAAACGATCCTGGACGCATATGCGTGTTCGGATACTTACGACTTCTCCAGGGGCTAGGCCCTAGGATCCCACTCCGGGCTACCATCGGCAGCCGTGGGGGAGGCCCCTAGGAGGGAATGTTTCCCCCTCTTGGGCAATCCGGCCTCCAGTGATGCGGAGGCCGTCCTCTTCCTCCCACCATCAGAGTGAGGCTCGTCCTCCTCTGCTTCCTCATCTTCGTCCTCGGACGAAGGATCGTCGTTGGAGTCTTCGGATCTGGTGTCCGAAGCCTCGCGACGGCGAAGGCCACCCCAGGTCTTCTTGACCTTCTTGGAGGCCTCCTTCTTTGGTGCCTTGTAAGGCGCAAGGACCAACATCTTCATCAGAAGAGGTCCGACCGGTTCCTCCGGCAGGGGGGCTGGACAATGCAACCGCTCCACCTTCTTTACCCATCCCTGAGGTGGCAATGAAATACGATTAGGGTGTCTCCAGCATAATATGCCAATTAAAGCACGAATAGACAGAATGTGGCTGTGACTTACTGAGCTGGGAGAATGGGATGAGTGATACCCACGGTCCTTGGTGGGGCCCGACCACGATTTGCCGGACTTAAAGAGCACCTTCCAGATATCCTTGTGGGTGGAGTCGTAAAGCTCCTGAAGAGTTTGGTGCTCGGCCGGATCGAACTCCCATAGGGTACAGGCTCGGCGCTGACAAGGGAGAATCAGGCGAACTAGCATCACCTAGACTACGTCGACGAGTTTGACATCCCTATCGATCACGCCCAGGAGGCGTGTCTAGAGCAGTAACAGCTCATCAGACAAGCACCAGTTCGGGCCCTTTTCGGGCCAGGATCTGAGTCGCAGTGGAGCTCCGGATCTGAACTCTGGAGCTGCCACCCACTTCTTGCCATGAGGTTCGGTGATATAGAACCACTGCGGCTGCCACTCCTTGACGGAGTCGTTGAAAGTGCCCTTTTGCCAAACATCCTTGGGCATTTTGCTTACCATGGCGCCACCGCACTCGGCGTGTTTTCCACTCACCACCTTGGGCTTCACATTGAAAATATTCAGCCATTGGCCGAAGTGAGGTTGGATGCGGAGAAAGGCCTCACACACGACGATGAACGTCGAGATATTGAGGAAGGAGTTAGGGGAAAGATCATGAAAATCAATCTCGTAGTAATACATGACTCCACGAACGAACAGGTGAAGGGGAAACCTGAGCCCACGGATGAAATGGGGAAGGAACGCGACTCTCTCATGAGATTCCGGACTAGGGACGACCTGTCCCGCCGGGGGAAGACGGTGGCCGATCTTCTGGGCCAGATACCCGGCTCTCCGGAGCTTCTTGATGTCCTTCTCCTGGACAGTTGAGGCCATCCATTTGCCTCCTGCTCCAGACATCTTTAGAAAACTTCCCTTCGTTGGGGGAGAAGAGTGCTTGGGCGTTAGGGCTCGCACAAAGGGGAATGAGCTAGCAGGAGAAGGAGGCGTGAGTAAAAGAGAAAGGAACCTGACCTCCTTATAAAGGCGATAAAGGCTTTTTTCCCTACTTGCCTGGTGGAACCCGTCCGCCTCCTACTCGTTGCGATTAGTGGCACGGTTGGGTTACCCATGCCCGTATTGATGAGAATCCCGTAATAAGGGGACACGATCTCTGCTTTGACAAGACGTGTCACAGAAACCGCCTCGTGATATGCGTTATAGCTGGTTGTGTGGAAACGGTTCGAATAATGGATCCGATCATAATAACGTGTCATGTCATCGGGAAAAGTTGTCAGCAGATTGTATTTGTGAAATATCATTCTCTCTACGGTGGTATGTGGAGATCATTTTTTCAGATCCGGACACGATTTGGGTGTTCGATAATTACTTTGGAGTATTCGGAGGAGGAACCCGCCTTGCAATGATGAAGACAATACTGCGCGCCGGACTCATCGTCATTGAAGCCTGGTTTAGGGGCTACTAAGGGAGTCCTGGATTAGGGGGTATCCGGACAGCCGGACTGTGTACAATGTCCTGACTATTGAAGCGTGAAGATACAAGACTCAAGACTTCGGCCCGTGTCCGGATGGGACTTTCCTTGGCGTGGAAGGCAAGCTTGGCGATCCGGATATTATGTTTCCTTCCTTGTAACCGACTCCATGTAAACCCTAGCTCTCTCCGGTGTCTATATAAACCGGAGAGGTTGGTCCTTAGAAGGCCAATCAAAATTACATTCATACCATCATAGGCTAGCTCCTAGGGTTTATCCTCTATGCTCTCATGGTAGATCTACTCTTGTACTACCCATATCATCAATATTAATCAAGTAGGAAGTAGGGTTTTACCTCCATCGAGAGGACCTGAACCTGGGCAAACACCTGTGTCCCTTACTTCTTGTTACCATCAGCCTTTACGCACAGATAGGGACCGCCTACCCGAGATCCGCCGGTTTTGACACCGACAACATGCAAACAGCCTATGTCCATTGTGGATCTGGATACTTGTGTCCAAGGGGAAAACGAGTCAACAACTGATTGGGTGCACCGGGTTTCAGAAGTTTTGCATTCGTCCGACTAGATTAACGCTGGTCATGCGATCATAACGCTGGAGCGTAATTGCCGGTTTAAGTCACTGAAGATGAAGTTGGGACGGCTCAAGCGCCACTGCAATGACATGGGAACCCTTATGGCAGCCTTGGTCAAGTATGTCGATTCTGATAATACCAAGGATCCCGATTCTGATGAGGAGAAAACGGAGAAGGGAAAGAAGAACGGCGGTGCAAAGGGACAGCATCAGAACCAAGGAGGCCATGGTCATAATGGTAAGCGTAAGGCAGATAGTTCAGATCTTGTGGCTAACACCAATATGCGGTGTCATAAAGGTAAACTGCCCCAGCTCGGTGAAGGGATGAATCTGGAACGTTTGATGAACCAGCCCTGCCCAAAGCATGGGACCAAGGAGGCCCCTTCCACACATCTTTGGAAAGATTGTTACACCATGAAGGAGTTCAAGAATTCCGAGGTTTTCTGGTATGATCAGGGTCCGTCGGGCGGATCAGGTCCAGGTTTTCATGATGGCGGCGGTTCAAGCTCTGGATTTCAGAATAATCAGGGCATCCAGAATAACCAAGGTGGTAATGGCCAACAGAATAATCAAGGAAAACAGCAGTAGTCAGGTTATCAATGTCACCCAATCAATTGAATGGTGGGCAGTATCACGTGTTCACTACTAGCCTATGTAAGCGTGATCAGAAGCTTCACAAAAGGGCAGTTAATGATGTTGAACCGGCAGTGCCACGGTATTTACGGTGGTCCGAGCAGCCCATTGTGTGGAGAAGAGAGGATCATCCGCCCCGGATTGACAATCCGGGTCAACTAGCTTTGGTGGTGGAACCTCAGGTGGGAGGTTACAAGTTTACCAATGTCTTGATGGATGGAGGGAGCAGTATCAACATCCTGTACTATGAGACTTTTCGTCGCATGGGGTTGACAGACAAGAGTCTTAAACCGTCCAACACTGTTTTTCATGCTGTAGTACCAGGTAAATCGGCGTATCCTGTTGGCAAGATCTCTTTGGAGGTTGTGTTTGGAGATGAGCATGATTCCAGGTCTGAAAAATTGACCTTTGAAGTGGTGAAAATCCAGAGCCCGTAATACGCACTGTTTGGACGGCCGGCTTACGCAAAATTCATGGCGAGGCCCTGCTATATCTATTTACAACTCAAAATGCCGGGTCACAAGGGGACTATAACAGTACATGGAAGTCGAAAGATCGCTTTGGATTGTGAGGAAGGTGATGCGGCTTACACTGAGTCGGTTTGTGCTACAGAGGAGCTAAAGTTTTATAAGGACAATGTTGATCCGGCTGACATGACTCCTTTGAAGAAGCACACCACTGAGCATGACATGACCCTGAAGTTCAAACCGGTGGATGAGACTAAACTTTTTGACTTTGTTCCTGGCGATTCATCCAAACAGTTTCGCATCAGCCCCAATCTAGATCCAAAATAGGAAAGTGCGCTCATCGAGTTCATCCGTAAGAATTGGGACATTTTTTCATGGAAGCCTTCTGACATGCCAGGTGTACCGAGGGAACTCGTTGAGCACACTCTCAATATTGAGGCCTCCTGAATGTCCCGCGCAGCACCTCGGGCTTCTACCCGAGCGCCTTCTGCATCCTCGAGAGCTTGGGCAAGCTCGTATTCTTTCCCTTTTAGACTCTGCTCCAAGCTCTCACTTTTCTCCATAGCTTCCTGGAGCTCCCGCTCAGCGATGATAATCCTGGCCTCGTGTTTTTCACGAAGCGCCTGTTCGGCCTCAGCCTTCTTGTTGGCATCAGTCAAAGCATTCTTTAGTGCCTCATATTCGGCACACGCTCCTATAGCACACAATACTAAAGAAAATTATTCTGCACAACCTTTCGTTCGTGCCAACTCCAAGACAAATGTTTTCAACATACCTTGCTTGTCTTCCAGTTGCTTGCTCACACGTCCGAGTTCTTCCTTGGACCGTGCAAGGTTCTGTTTCAGTTCGGAAACTTCCGCCTTGAAAGCGGAAGTCTTCTCCGCGGATGCCTGTTTTCACACCAAAGGGTATACATCATTTACACAGACTCCTATGAAGGCAGGTTTTTTTTTGATCCCCTGCCTGGCTCTATCCCCTTCGCCGGACAGTGTATCAGGGGCTACTACCTATATTATGACAATTCCTTAAGGGTTTCCTAGGAAACATACCTCAAAAGCCTTTATAAGACTAAGACAGGACGCGTTCAGCCCGCTCTCCGCGGACTGCATCCTTTCAACCACCTCGCCCACAAGGGCCCGATGCTCGTCGATGATAGACGCGTTCTTCAACGCCGTAAATAGACTGCGAGGCAGCTCTTCTTGAACAGAGGATGCTGGCGGCATAGGCTGGCCCCCCACCATCAGGGGGGCTGCTTGCTCGATCCTAGAACCCAAGAGGTCCCGGGGGCCGTATCCATCCCTGCGTGTTCGGCACCAGGGATATGTCCTCCTTGGTCCGGGTCTTGCCGAGACGACACCTTGGTGTCACGCCCAGGCTTGGGGGAAGGGGCCTGCGGAGGCGTCTCGCTCGCCAAGGCATCCGAGTCCAATGAATCCTCCGACGAGGTCTGGCCGGCGTAGGACCTTGCCAGACTATGCAATATGTAGGCAACAGTAAAAACCACTGTACCCAAAAAACGATCCTGGACGCATATGCGTGTTCGGATACTTACGAATTCTCCAGGGGCTAGGCCCTGGGATCCCACTCCGGGCTGCCATCGGTAGCCGTGGGGGACGCCCCTGGGAGGGAATGTTTCCCCCTCTTGGGCAATCCGGCCTCCAGTGATGCGGAGGCCGTCCTCTTCCTCCCACCATCAGAGTGAGGCTCGTCCTCCTCTGCTTCCTCATCTTCGTCCTCGGACGAAGGATCACCGCTGGAGTCTTCGGATCTGGCGTCCGAAGCCTCGCGACGGTGAAGTCCACCCCGGGTCTTCTTGACCTTCTTGGAGGCCTCCTTCTTTGGCGCCTTGTAAGGTGCAAGGACCAACATCTTTGTCAGAAGAGGTCCGAATGGTTCCTCCGGCAGGGGGGCTGGACAATGCAACCGCTCCACCTTCTTACCCATCCTTGAGGTGGCAATGAAATACGATAAGGGTGTCTCCCGCATAATATGCCAATTAAAGCACGAATAGACAGAATGGGGCTGTGACTTACTGAGCTGGGAGAATGGGATGAGTGATACCCACGGTCCTCGGTGGGGCCCGGCCACGATTTGCCAGACTTAAAGAGCACCTTCCAGATATCCTTGTGGGTGGAGTCGTAAAGCTCCTGAAGAGTTTGGTGCTCGGCCAGATCAAACTCCCACAGGGTACAGGCTCGGCGCTGACAAGGGAGAATCAGGCGAACTAGCATCACCTAGACTACGTCGACGAGTTTGACATCCCTATCGATCACGCCCAGGAGGCATGTCTGGAGCAGTAATAGCTCATCAGACAAGCACCAGTTCAGGCCCTTTTCGGGCCAGGATGTGAGCCGCAGTGGAGCTCCGGATCTGAACTCTGGAGGTGCCGCCCACTTCTGGCCATGCGGTTCGGTGATATAGAACCACTGCTGCTGCCACTCCTTGACGGAGTCGTTGAAAGCACCCTTTGGCCAAACATCCTTGGGCATTTTGCTTACCATGGCGCCACCACACTCGGCGTGTTCGCCACTCACCACCTTGGGCTTCACATTGAAAATATTCAGCCATTGGCCGAAGTGAGGTGGGATGCGGAGAAAGGCCTCGCACACGATGATGAACGTCGAGATATTGAGGTAGGAGTTGGGGGAAAGATCATGAAAATCAATCTTGTAGTAATACATGACTCCACGAACGAACAGGTGAAGGGGAAACCCGAGCCCACGGATGAAATGGGGAAGGAACACGACTCTCTCATGAGATTCCGGACTAGGGACGACCTGTCCCGCCGGGGGAAGACGGTGGCCGATCTTCTGGGCCAGATACCCGGCTCTCCGGAGCTTCTTGATGTCCTTCTCCTGGACAGTTGAGGCCATCCATTTGCCTCCTGCTCCGGACATCTTTAGAAAACTTCCCTTCGTTGGGGGAGATGAGTGCTTGAGCGTTAGGGCTCGCACAAAGGGGAATGAGCTAGCAGGAGAAGGAGGCGTGAGTAAAAGAGAAAGGAACCTGACCTCCTTATAAAGGCGATAAAGGCTTTTTCCCCTACTTGCCTGGTGGAACCCGTCCGCCTCCTACTCGCCACGATTAGCGGCACGGTTGGGTTACCCATGCCCGTATTGATGATAATCCCGTAATAAGGGGACACGATCTCTACTTCGACAAGACGTGTCACAGAAACTGCCTCGTGATATGCGTTATAGCTGGTTGTGTGGAAATGGTTTGAATAATAGATCCGATCATAATAACATGTCACGTCATCGGGAAAAGTTGTCAGCAGATTGTATTTGTGAAATATCATTCTCTCTACGGTGGTATGTGGAGATCATTTTTTCAGATCCGGACATGATTTGGGTGTTCGATAATTACTTTGGAGTATTCGGAGGAGGAACCCGCCTTGCAATGACGAAGACAATACTGCATGCCGGACTCATCATCATTGAAGCCTGGTTCAGGGGCTACTGAGGGAGTCCTGGATTAGGGGGTATCCGGACAGCCGGACTGTGTACAATGTCCAGACTATTGAAGCGTCAAGATACAAGATTCAAGACTTCGGCCCGTGTCTGGATGGGACTTCCCTTGGCGTGGATGGCAAGCTTGGCGATCCGGATATTATATTTCCTTCCTTGTAACCGACTCCATGTAAACCATAGCTCTCTCCGGTGTCTATATAAACCGGAGAGGTTGGTCCTTAGAAGGCCGATCACAATTACATTCATACCATCATAGGCTAGCTCCTAGGGTTTAGCCTCTACGATCTCATGGTAGATCTACTCTTGTACTACCCATATCATCAATATTAATCAAGTAGGAAGTAGGGTTTTACCTCCATCGAGAGGGCCTGAACCTGGGTAAACACCTGTGTCCCTTACTTCTCGTTACCATCAGCCTTTACGCACAGAGAGGGACCGCCTACCCGAGATCCGCCGGTTTTGACACTGACAACGTGCAAACAGCCTATGTCCATTGTGGATCTAGATACTTGTGTCCAAGGGGAAAACGAGTCAACAACTCATTGGGTGCACCGGGTTTCAGAAGTTTCGCATTCGTCCGACCGGATTAACGCTGGTCAAGCGATCATAACGCTGGAGCGTAATTGCCGGTTTAAGTCATTGAAGATGAAGTTGGGATGGCTCAAGCGCCACTGCAATGACATGGGAACCCTTATGGCAGCCTTGGTCAAGTATGTAAATTCTGATAATACCAAGGATCCCGATTCTGATGAGGAGAAACCGGAGAAGGGAAAGAAGAATGGCGGTGCAAAGGGACAGATCCAGAACCAAGAAGGCCATGGTCATAATGGTAAGCGTAAGGCAGATAGTTCAGATCTTGTGGCTAACACCAATATGCGGCGTCGTAAAGGTAAACCGCCCCAGCGCGATGGAGGGATGAATCTGGAACGTTTGATGAACCAGCCCTGCCCAAAGCATGGGACCAAGGAGGCCCCATCCACACATCTTTGGAAAGATTGTTACACCATGAAGGAGTTCAAGAATTCCGAGGTTTTCCGGTATGATCAGGGTCCGTCGGGCGGATCAGGTCCAGGTTTTCATGATGGCGGCGGTTCAAGCTCTGGATTTCAGAATAATCAGGGCATCTAGAATAACCAAGGTGGTAATGGCCAACAGAATAATAAGGGAAATCAGCAGTAGTCAGGTTATCAAAGTCATCCAAGCAATTGAATGGTGGGCAGTATCACATGTTCACTACTAGCCTGTGTAAGCATGATCAGAAGCTTGACAAAAGGGCAGTTAATGATGTTGAACCGGCAGTGCCACGGTATTTACGGTGGTCCGAGCAGCCCATTGTGTGGAGCACAGAGGATCATCCGCCCCGGATTGACAATCTGGGTCAACTAGCTTTGGTGGTGGAACCTCAGGTGGGAGGTTATAAGTTTACCAAAGTCCTGATGGATGGAGGGAGCAGTATCAACATCCTGTACTATGAGACTTTTCGTCGCATGGGGTTGACAGACAAGAGTCTTAAACCATCCAAAACTGTTTTTCATGGTGTAGTACCAGGTAAATCGGCGTATCCTGATGGCAAGATCTCTTTGGAGGTTGTGTTTGGAGTTGAGCATGATTCCAGGTCTGAAAAATTGACCTTTGAAGTGGTGAAAATCCAGAGCCCGTAATACGCACTGTTTGGACGGCCGGCTTACGCAAAATTCATGGCGAGGCCCTGCTATATCTATTTACAGCTCAAAATGCCGGGTCACAAGGGGACTATAACAGTACATGGAAGTCGAAAGATCGCTTTGGATTGTGAGGAAGGTGATGCGGCTTACGCTGAGTCGGTTTGTGCTACAGAGGAGCTGAAGTTTTATAAGGACAATGTTGATCCGGCTGACATGACTCCTTTGAAGAAGCACACCACTGAGCATGACCCGACCCTGAAGTTCAAACCGGTGGATGAGACTAAACTTGTTGACTTTGTTCCTGGCGATTCATCCAAACAGTTTCGCATCAGCACCAATCTGGATCCAAAATAGGAAAGTGCGCTCATCGAGTTCATCCGTGAGAACCGGGACATTTTTTTCATGGAAGCCTTCTGACATGCCAGGTGTACCGAGGGAACTCGCTGAGCACACTCTCAATATTGATCCCAAGTTTAAACCGGTCAAGCAATTTCTTCGGCGGTTTAATGAGGAAAGACGCAAGGCCATTGGTGAAGAGGTAGCCTGGCTTTTGGCTGCTGGCTTTATCATCGAAGTATTTCACCCTGAGTGGTTGGCTAATCCGGTGCTCGTTCTTAAGAAAGATGGCACTTGGCGTATGTGTGTGGACTACACAGATTTGAACAAGGTTTGTCCGGCAAATCCTTTTGCTCTCCCGCGTATTGATCAGATTATTGATGCGACGGCGGGTTGTGAGCGCCTGAGTTTCTTGGATGCTTATTCAGGTTATCATCAGATTAAGATGGCAGTTAAGGACCAGGAGAAGACTGCCTTCATCACTCCCTTTGGAGCCTTCTGCTATGTTTCTATGCCCTTTGGGCTCAAAAGTGCCGAGGCTACTTATCAACATTGTGTGCAAAATTGTCTTAACACGCAGATTGGGCGTAATGTTCATGCCTATGTGGATGACATTGTGGTAAAATCAAGGAAGAAGGAAACCTTGATAGATGACCTTAAGGAACGTTTGACAATCTTCGGGTTTACAAAATGATGCTTAATCCGGACAAGTGTGTTTTTGGTGTTCCGGCAGGCAAGCTCCTAGGCTTTCTGGTGTCCAAGAGAGGCATTGAGGCTAATCCGGAAAAAATCAAAGCGATTATATCTTTGGCTAAACCGAAGTGTGTCAATGATGATCAGCGTTTAGCAGGTCGAATTGCCTCCCTTCGCCGGTTTATCAGCCGTTTGGGAGAGAAGGCGATTCCTTTGTATCCGATGTTGAAAAAGACAAACGATTTCGTCTGAAGTGATGCAGCTGATGCGACGTTTGAGGACTTAAAGTGGCAGTTTGTTGAACCGCTGGTTCTTCCTGCTCTGGTTGACAAAGAGCCCTTGTTATTGTACGTGGCTGCTAATGCCCCTGCTATCAGCGTGGCAATTTTGGTGGAGCGCAAGGAGGCTAGTAAGGAGTATCCGGTTCAACGGCTGGTTTATTATATCAGTGAAGTACTTATCGAATCAAAACAACGGTATCCGCATTGGCAGAAGCTAGTTTATGGAGTTTTTATGGCAAGTTGGAAGCTCAAACAATACCTTCAAGGTCATCCCATTACAGTGGTCAGTTCAGCTCCTTTGGCGATATAATTCAAAACAGGGAGGCAACTGGTCGGGTTGCAAAGTGGGCGATTGAGTTTGGCCCGCATGGATTGAAGTATATGCCTCGGACGTCAATTAAGTCACAGGCGCTTGTTGACTTCATCAATGATTGGACCGAGTTACAGGCACCAGAGGACAAACCGGATAATACATACTGGACCATTCACTTTGACGGATCCAGGAAATTGGAAGGCTCGGGGGCTGGAGTTGTCCTCACTTCCCCTTGAGGTGATAAAATTTGTTATGTTCTCCGCTTAATGCTTCCTTGTACTAACAATGCGGCTGAGTATGAGGCCTTACTCCATGGTCTCCGTGTGGCTAAAGAAATGAACTTAAGCCGGGTTCGCTGTTTTGGAGATTCTGATCTGGTGGCTCAGCAAGTCTCTGGTACTTGGGATTGTAAGGACCCACTTATGGCGGCTTACAGAATACAGAGGCGAGGTGGATGTCGTGGCAGGTCACTTTAAGGGTTATCAGGTTGAGCACATTGACCGACGCAAAAATGAAGCAGCGGATGCTTTAAGCCGGCTGGGGTCTCAGCATAAACCGGTACCACCCAATACCTTTTTAGATATCTTGCATAACCCATCTGTTAAGTTGCCTACAGAGGAGGATTTAGCTGTTCCTGATCCGGAGGCCCAATTGGTGGCCGCTTTACATACCACTCCGGATTAGACGGTTCCATATTTGGCGTATTTAAACCGGGGCGAGTTACCAGATGATGAGATCTTCGCCAGACAGATAATCCGGCGGTCCAAATCCATGGTTATTCACAATGGCGAGTTACACCGTTGCAGTGTTTCAGGCGTTTTCCAACGTTGTATATCTCCTGAAGAAGGACAAGAGATTCTACGTGAAATTCATGAAGGGGATTGTGGTCACCATGCCAGTTCAAAGTCCCTGGTGGCTAAAGCTTTCCGTCATGGGTTCTATTGGTTGACAGCTCATGCTGATGCGGAGGATCTGGTAAAGCGGTGTGACGCTTGTCAGAAATTTTCACGTCGAGCTCATGTTCCGGCTCAGGAGCTACGGATGATTCCTATCACTTGGCCGTTTGCCACTTGGGGGCTGGATATGGTAGGACCTTTTAAACGCTCGCATGATAAGAAGACCCACCTATTGGTGGCGGTTGACAAGTTCACTAAATAGGTTGAAGCGGAGCCCATTAGCAAGTGTGATGCGGCCACAGCAGTTCAATTTCTCAAAAAGATCATTTTTCGTTTTGGTTTTCCACACAACATCATCACAGATAATGGCACAAATCTCTCTAAAGGTGAGATGGAGGAATTTTGTCAACGAGAGCACATCCGGCTTGATGTGGCGTCTGTGGCTCATCCCCAGTCCAATGGTCAAGCTGAGAGGGCGAATCAAGAGATCTTGAAAGGTATTAAGCCTAGGCTTATGGTTCCTTTGAAGCAGACGCCGGTTTGTTGGGTGGAAGAGTTACCATATGTGCTATGGAGTATAAACACCACCCCAAACCGATCCACGGGTTATACACCTTTTGATAGAGGCGGGGGTGTCCCGATCTTTCGATGAGATGGTAACTATCGATTTGGTGGAGACGACTTTGACGATCCGACTACAAACGTGCACGACGTTGCGCCTTAGCAATCACTAAACCAATCTCCAGAGGTTATTGACCACGACGGTGCACGATCAACCTGACCACGAGGGTCTATTCCTGCAAGCAATCGAAGAACGAGCAAGAATATGATAAAAGCAATCTGAATATTGCAAATATGTATGACGTATTGATAAAGGTGGGGATCCGTAAGCGGTCTTGGTCTGGTCGTTGGACACAAACAAAGTACACGAAGTTGCAATGGCTAACTTTTAACTAAACAAATCCCAAGGAAAAGCTACTAGATGGATCTACTTATATAGGAGCAAGGGGTGGCGGCCAAGGAGGTGGGAGGACGTCCCAAGGCAGCCTAAAACTAAATCTAGGTCGTACAAGGCCAATGGGCCCAAATGGAGGTGATGTAACACCTTTGGACTTGTAGTTTGACTCGGATTCTGCTGCAGCATCAGATTGTTTCGTCCACAACTCAACGCTCCGGACGAATTTGAAGGTGATTCCAATTGGGTTGGAAAGTGCACGAAATCTAGTTTCCAACAAAAAAAAAATCACCCAATTCGGAGTCAGTATGAAAAACTTGTGTGCGTTTTGAGTCAGGTATGTCTGTGCAGTCCGAATCTGAATCCAGAACGTGAGAGACTTGGACTCTATCTTCTCTTGGGCCAAAAGTGACGTGAGAGAACTTTTTGGACAGCAAATAAACATCTCTTTCTTCCTTATCTTCATATGTGGATTGTACAAATGTCCCATACACCTGCAATTAGACAAAACACAAAAGTGTGTGAAGTATTTTTGTTCTGGATAACATAAATAGATTATTGAATAGTTTGCACTAGAAATCACCTGACAAATATGCATATATGCAATATTTTTGGTCATATCCAAGGTAGTCATGTCCTCATCATCCTCCCCTTCTTGAAAATAAAGCCGTCCTCGGCGTTGCTTACTCTGAAATGTGGCTAACAAAAGAGACAAGGTGTACATGTTGTATATGTATATGTCATCCATTTTTACTTCCCTTGATTTTTGCATATATGACACATGAATAGATGAGTAACTTGCATAGTTCATAAAATCTAAAGCCAAAAAATTAGCACAAGAAGTAGAAGGCATGAAAATATTGCAACTCAGTTTGCACATATAAGTGAAGCTCTTATTCATTTCAAAAGATTGACAATGTTCATCATTAAACCATCCCAACATTGGTGAATAAACCTTACTTGCAACAAATTTACATGCTACAACATGCTTAAATAAGCAAACATGCAATAAGTCATTCAACACAGAATCATCACCAAGATTAGAGGTCATATCAAAATGATTAAACATTGGTTCTTTTGCATCAATAGTTAATTCAATGGGTGCACTCAAAATTGTTGGTATTTCAGTTGTTTGATCACATGGCAAAGTCAAATTATCAACGTAGTCCTCTAAAATAGGTGGTGTGATCAAAGTAGTGTGTTGTTCATCAGATGGTGCATTCAAATTGACAAGGCATTCATCATTCTCATGTAGAGATGGAAGATCAGTACCTTTGTCATTACCTCTTATGATCAACTCAGATGATGTAGCCACTCTCGGGGGCGATGTGTCACATGGTGGAGGTGATGTAGTCCTGACAACAACGGATGTGGTTGTCATAGTATGCCTAGTAGTTGAAGGAACAATCATATCAACTCTTGGAATGTGCACCGTGCGCTTGTTCTCCTCGTGGCCAACACGTCGTTTTATTTCCTGTTCAGCTTTGCAAGCAAGATGAAAAAATGGTCCATAGGATAACACTCTTCATGAATTAGTATCTCTTGAATATCACGGTTTAATCCTCCCCAAAATCTATCCATAAAATCATCTTCACTTTCTTCTAAAGAGGAATGCAACAAGGTAGTTTGTAAATCATCATAATATTTTGTTACAGTTTCACTACCTTGTTTTAAGTGTTGCAACTTCTTAATCATGTCACGAGTATAATAAGCAGGGACGAAAGTATGTCGCATGGCAAGTTTCAAATCATCCCAAGTAGTAGGTATATAATCAGGGTGTAACCGACAATATTCACTCCACCAAACCAAAGCATAACTAGTGAAAGAACCAACCGCAACCTTAACCTTTTTATGTTCATTGAAATTATGGGAAGCAAATATATTTTTTATGTCGAACTCCCATTCAATATATAAAGCAGGTTTAAAATGGACATTAAATGGTGGTATAGATACATTAACCTGATCATGTGCATTTGGATGTTTGTGCACCTCTCGTGACGGTTGTGGTATTTGCAAAGATGGTGGCACGTCTCCCGCGATCGACAAAGCCCATGAATTGACTCTGGATCCTGTCATGATTAGTAGAACAAGAAACAAAACCCAAAAATAATGTTCCTATAACTACTAGGATGTGGTGGTAAAACGCTCACAGTAAAGCAAATATCAATGTCTTACAAGTTCTTACCATGCAGCAGGCGGTGATCGGCAACCAGCGGTGTCAAGTAACTCCGAATATTGAGTAAAGCGATTGCTAGGGGAACGTACGTATACACGGTGTAGAAATATGTGGAGCTGGGTTGGCTATATATGGTAGCAAAAGATTAGCAATAATCAATTCAAAGATGCAATGTTGAATAAACGCTCAACGACGGCACTGTGCTGGTCCTAGGCTAGACCGGACTAGAGACGCGAGCCTAGAACACTAATGAGGTCACGGCGTAGCACAACTAGCATCAATGAAGGATACTAAGTAGCTCTTGACAGCAAGATATATGTGAAGATCACAACGGCAGTGAAGATAATGATGAAAAACAACTGCCAAGCAGGATATACAACAACTCTCTCTCCAACTTTCCTCTTGAAAAGTTTGAGACAATTTTCTGATAAATTCTTTCAAAGAATGCTACTAACTCAAGCTTTCCAATGCAAAAAGAATCACTCAATTCCGAGTTGATATGATGAGTCAAAGAATTCTAAAACTGGCCTGAAAAATTGGAACAAGCTGTGTTCACAAACTTCGGAGGGCAAAAAGACCTATTTGGAAGCCGATCTTGAGGTGTCAAATATTGAACTAGCTTCTGCAACTATTTAGATGCGGCTCGTCGCTAGCTTCAATTTGACTACTCACGGAGCCAAAACGGACTTTGTGTGACGAAGATACACCTGTTTTACTGAACAGTGCGCAAAACAGATTCCAATCCGAATTCAGGTACGAGATTGATTCTAGATAGATCCATTTTTTTTCTAATCTCCTTTTTTTTCTCACGCTTTTTTTTCTTTTTCTTCTCTCTATTTTTCTTTTTTTCTTTCCTTTTTTCTCTCTTTTTTTTCTCTCTCTTTTTTTCTCCCTCTTTCCAAGACAAACTAGATAAGATGCAGATTGGATCAGGCGAAGATGTGAATGACCTCAACTATGATTATGACAATGAACAGTGCGTAGCACGTGGTGGAAATCAATAGATGGGATGGTGGACGGCGGAAGGGATAATGATGCAGCGGCGGCGTGACTAATGTGAACAGAACTCGAAACTCTAAAGGAACTAGACACTAAGACCAGCAACTGACACGACGATGCAACCGATAATTCAACTATGCAAGCAATGAAAAGAAAATTGCAAAGGCTCAGACTAGCTTGGATAAAGGATGAACAGATCTAACTTTTTTTGTGGCTTTTTCATGGACTGTAGGTATGAATGACAGATGCGATCTAAACTATGAAAAACTGTAAAATCTCACCGAGCAACCTGAAAACTGATACCACTTGATAGAGGCGGGGGTGTCCCGATCTTTCGATGAGATGGTAACTATCGATTTGGTGGAGACGACTTTGACGATCCGACTACAAACGTGCACGACGTTGCGCCTTAGCAATCACTAAACCAATCTCCAGAGGTTATTGACCACGACGGTGCACGATCAACCTGACCACGAGGGTCTATTCCTGCAAGCAATCGAAGAACGAGCAAGAATATGATAAAAGCAATCTGAATATTGCAAATATGTATGACGTATTGATAAAGGTGGGGATCCGTAAGCGGTCTTGGTCTGGTCGTTGGACACAAACAAAGTACACGAAGTTGCAATGGCTAACTTTTAACTAAACAAATCCCAAGGAAAAGCTACTAGATGGATCTACTTATATAGGAGCAAGGGGTGGCGGCCAAGGAGGTGGGAGGACGTCCCAAGGCAGCCTAAAACTAAATCTAGGTCGTACAAGGCAATTGGGCCCAAGTGGAGGTGATGTAACACCTTTGGACTTGTAGTTTGACTCGGATTCTGCTGCAGCATCTGATTGTTTCGTCCACAACTCAACGCTCCGGACGAATTTGAAGGTGATTCCAATTGGGTTGGAAAGTGCACGAAATCTAGTTTCCAACAAAAAAAGAATCACCCAATTCGGAGTCCGTATGAAAAACTTGTGTGCGTTTTGAGTCAGGTATGTCTGTGCAGTCCGAATCTGAATCCAGAACGTGAGAGACTTGGACTCTATCTTCTCTTGGGCCAAAAGTGACGTGAGAGAACTTTTTGGACAGCAAATAAACATCTCTTTCTTCCTTATCTTCATATGTGGATTGTACAAATGTCCCATACACCTGCAATTAGACAAAACACAAAAGTGTGTGAAGTATTTTTGTTCTGGATAACATAAATAGATTATTGAATAGTTTGCACTAGAAATCACCTGACAAATATGCATATATGCAATATTTTTGGTCATATCCAAGGTAGTCATGTCCTCATCATCACACTTGATAGAGGCGAGGGTGTCCCGATCTTTCGATGAGATGATAACTATCGATTTGGTGGAGACGACTTTGACGATCCGACTACATACGTGCACGACGTTGCGCCTTAGGAATCGCTAAACCAATCTCCTGAGGTTACTGACGATGCCGGAAGCACGGTCAGCCTGACCACGAAGGTCTATTCCTGCAAGCAATCGAAGAACGAGCAAGAATATGATAAAGCAATCTGAATATTGCAAATATATATGAGGTATTGATAATGGTGGGGATCCGTAAGTGGTCTTGGTCTGGTCGTTGGACACAAACGAAGTACACGAAGTTGCAATGGCTAACTTTTAACTAAACAAATCCCCAGGAAAAGCTACTAGATGGATCTACTTATATAGGAGCAAGGGGTGGCGGCCAAGGAGGTGGGAGGATGTCCCAAGGCAGCCTAAAACTAAATCTAGGTCGTACAAGGCCAATGGGCCCAAGTGGAGGTGATGTAACACCTTTGGACTTGTAGTTTGACTCGGATTCTGCTGCAGCATCAGATTGTTTCGTCCACAACTCAACGCTCCGGACGAATTTGAAGGTTATTCCAATTGGGTTGGAAAGTGCACGAAATCTAGTTTCCATCAAAAAAAAGAATCACCCAATTCGGAGTCCGTATGAAAAACTTGTGTGCGTTTTGAGTCAGGTATGTCTGTGCAGTCCGAATCTGAATCCAGAACGTGAGAGACTTGGACTCTATCTTCTCTTGGGCCAAAAGTGACGTGAGAGAACTTTTTGGATAGCAAATAAACATCTCTTTCTTCCTTATCTTCATATGTGGATTGTACAAATGTCCCATACACCTGCAATTAGACAAAACACAAAAGTGTGTGAAGTATTTTTGTTCTGGATAACATAAATAGATTATTGAATAGTTTGCACTAGAAATCACCTGACAAATATGCATATATGCAATATTTTTGGTCATATCCAAGGTAGTCATGTCCTCATCACCTTTCTTCATGGTTTCCGGGGCTGAGGTTGTCCTCCCAAGTGATATTTGTCATGACTCGCCCTGGGTTGCCAATTATGTTGAAGCGGACAAGAGCGCGTCAAGAGGCGTTGGACCTGTTAGATGAGAAACGGGACATGGCTTTGGCTCGGCCGGCGGTTTATCAACAAGACCTGCGGCGTTATCACAGCCGCCGGGTTAAGACACGAACCTTTCAAGAAGGCGACTTAGTGCTTCGGCTCATCCAGGATCAGACCGATATGCACAAGTTATCCCCACCTTGGGAAGGACCCTTTGTGGTCAGCAAAAATCTGCACAACAGATCATACTACCTCATTGACGTTCGAGAAGACTCACGCAGTTCTGAGGAGGCGACTCGGCAGCCATGGAACATAGCTCTCCTTCGGCCTTACTACACCTAAGCCATAGGCTTTCCTTATGTACATATTATGACAATGTATATATTATGATCAATGTAATAAACTGGCATCCTTGCTACAAGCAGGGTCTCTGCCGTTGTTCCAATATTTCTTGGTTACAAGGGGGCTTCTGCTCTCAAAGCGATGACTCACCTTATCCATTAAACCGGCTATCATTCCACAACATAGCTTGGGAGCTTCACACCCAAGGGGCCAAAGAGAGTCTGGATGTTATGCACATCTCAAACATAGGCACCCATTGAGCACATCTCACAAAGTTACTCGGGGGCTCTTTTGTGCAAAAGCCACAAAGAGCTTGAAGGGAACCTTGTAATTGGGTATTGACCCACGGCTTGGAAGCCTGGTATATTCACCTAAAACCCCGGGTTAACCTGCCTTCATCAAGTAAGCCACTCCTATCCAGGTAATCCTGGTACGACCCGCCGAACGTTTGACAAGTCAATCTTATACAGACCCTGAACTTGTCAAAGTTAAAACGATGATTGGTTAGTTGGATGTCAGGACCCCGACTCGATGTCACATCGATCTAGCCGGTAACACTTCATATCACTTTGCGGCCTCACGCACGGTGTTCCCACGGGTGTCGCCTTACCTTTGCCCGGGACTGATAGAGGCAAAGGTGTCCCGTCTTTCGATGAGATGGTGGATTTCGCTTTGGTGGAAGTCGACTTTGTCGATCCGACTACGAACGTGCGAGGACGTCGCGCCTTAGCAATCGCTAAACCAACTCCGAGAGGTTATTGACCACGCCGGAGCACGATCAACCTGACCACGAAGGTCTGTTTCCTGCGAGCAAACGAAGAACAAGCAAGAAACTAAGATTGCAATCTGGATATTGCGAATATAAGATGAAAGCTTTATTGATCAAGGTGGGGTTCTGTGACGCCTTTGTCTGGTCGTTGAACACAAACGAAGTACGCGAAGTTGCAGCTATGGCGAACTTTTAATCTAAACAAAACCCAAAGTCTAAACGATGCCCTAAGGGCTGTATATATGGAGGAAGAGGGGGGGGAATTTCGTGGCCCTTGGTGGAGGGGTCCGAAATCAACCCTATCTCTTGTTTCCCCACACATACGGACTCTAAAAATAGCCTATACTTATGTACTTCGAAATTACATGGGCCTGGCCCAATAATAAGGTGACGCAGCACCTAAAATAGCCTCGGGACGAAATTTATGAAGTGGCGTCTTGTATATTTCGTCCAAGGCTTCATGCACCCATTATGGTGGCTTCAAAGTCCTGAAATCATCACTTGTAACTCCGTTCTTGTTTCCCTTGCGCATGCCATCATCTCCATGCTTGTTCTTGCTCCAATGTTCATCCTTCTCCAAGCTAGGCCCTTCATTTGTAAGCAAAACAAATGTATCCAATTTAGGCAGCATCATATTCTCATGAACATTAGAATCATTACCAAGAAACGAAAGTACCTGGTAATTTAGTTGGCGTGCACGAGCTCTAGTAATTGGTCCAGTATGTATAGCAGCAGGGGCTGTGGGTGTAACAATTGTATTGATGTCCTCATCATCCTCCCCTTCTTGAAATGAAGTCGTCCTCGACGGAAGTTCATCTTCCTCACCCATATAAGGCTTCAAATCTGCAATGTTAAAAGTGGGACTAACCCCAAAATTTGCAGGCAGCTCAAGTTTATATGCATTATCATTTATTTTCTCTAACACCTTAAAGGGACCATCAGCACGTGGCATTAACTTTGATTTGCGCAAATCAGGAAATCTATCCTTACGCAAATGTAACCAAACAAGATCTCCAGGTGCAAACACAACATGTTTTCTACCCTTATCTCCAGCAAGTTTATATTTAGCATTCATGCGCTCAATGTTTTCCTTAGTTAACTCATGCATTTTTAAAATCAATTCAGCACGTTGTTTAGCATCAAAATTAACCTTCTCCGAAGATGGAAGAGGCAACAAATCAATAGGTGCACGAGGTAGGAAACCATACACAACTACAAAAGGGCACATCTTAGTAGTAGAATGCAAGGAACGATTATAAGCAAATTCAATATGAGGCAAGCATTCCTCCCACATTTTCTTATTATTCTTCAAAACAGCCCTAAGCATAGTAGACAACGTTCTATTGACTACTTCAGTTTGTCCATCAGTTTGGGGGTGACAAGTAGTACTAAAAAGCAGTTTAGTCCCCAACTTAGCCCATAAACATCTCCAAAAGTGGCTAAGAAATTTAGTATCACGATCTGAAACAATAGTATTTGGCACACCATGCAAGCGAATAATTTCACGAAAGAACAAATCAGCAACATTAATAGCATCATCGCTTTTATGACATGGTATAAAGTGTGCCATTTTCGAGAATCTATCCACGACAACAAATATGCTATCCCTCCCCTTCTTTGTTCGAGGTAAACCTAAAACAAAGTCCATGGATATATCCTCCCAAGGAACACTAGGTACAGGCAAAGGCATATATAAACCATGAGGATTGAGGCGTGACTTAGCTTTTTGACATGTAGTGCAGCGAGCAATAAAACGCTCAACATCCCGTCTCATCTTTGGCCAAAAGAAATGTGTAGCAAGTACGTCCTCCGTCTTCTTCACGCCAAAGTGTCCCATTAATCCTCCTCCATGCGCCTCCTGCAACAACAAAAGACGAACGGAGCTAGCTGGAATGCATAGCTTGTTAGCACGAAACACAAATCCATCGTTAACAACAAACTTGTTCCACATTCTTCCTTCTTTACAATTATGCATTACATCTTTAAAATCAGCATCATGCACATATTGATCTTTGATGGTCTCCAAACCAAATATTTTGAAGTCAAGTTGTGAAAGCATAGTATAGCGACGAGACAAAGCATCAGCAATAACATTTTCTTTTCCCTTGTTGTGTTTAATGACATAAGGGAAAGTCTCAATGAATTCAACCCATTTAGCATGTCTACGATTCAGTTTAGCTTGACTTTTAATATGTTTCAATGATTCATGATCAGAATGTATAACAAATTCTTTGGGCCATAAATAATGTTGCCATGTTTCTAAAGTCCGAACAAGAGCATATAATTCTTTATCATAAGTAGAATAATTCAGACTAGGCCCACTCAATTTTTCAGAAAAGTATGCAACAGGTTTGCCATCTTGTAATAACACACCTCCTAATCCAATTCCACTAGCATCACATTCAAGCTCAAAAGTCTTATTAAAATCAGGAAGTTGGAGTAAAGGAGCATGTGTCAACTTATCTTTCAATACCGTGAAGGCTTCTTCCTGTGCGGTACCCCAAAGAAAAGGCACATCTTTCTTTGTAAGCTCGTTGAGAGGTGCAGCAATGGTGCTGAAATCTCTCACAAAACGCCTATAGAATCCAGCGAGGCCAAGAAAACTCCTCACTTGTGTGACCGTTTTGGGCTGCGGCCAACTCTCAATAGCTTCAATCTTGGCTTTATCAACTTCAATTCCCTGTGGAGTAACAACATAGCCAAGAAAAGATACTCGGTCGGTGCAAAAGGTGCACTTCCCTAGGTTACCGAACAAACGTGCATCACGTAGAGCAATAAAAACAGCACGTAAATGTTCCAAATGTTCTTCCAAAGATCTGCTATAAATCAATATGTCATCAAAGTAAACTACCACAAATCGTCCAATGAAAGCACGTAAAACTTCGTTCATTAATCTCATGAAAGTACTAGGTGCATTAGTTAACCCAAAAGGCATGACTAACCACTCATATAATCCAAACTTAGTTTTAAATGCTGTTTTCCATTCATCTCCCAATTTCATACGAATTTGATGGTAGCCACTACGCAAATCAACTTTGGAGAATATTGTAGAGCCACTCAATTCATCAAGCATATCATCGAGCCTAGGAATAGGATGACGATAACGAATAGTAATATTATTAATGCCTCTACAATCAACACATATACGTGATGTACCATCCTTTTTCGGCACTAGAATAATAGGAACAACACAAGGACTAAGGGATTCACGTATATAACCTTTGTCGAGAAGCTCTTGTACTTGACGCATAATCTCCTTCGTCTCCTCTGGATTGGTACGGTATGGTGCACGGTTTGGCAGTGAAGCACCGGGAATTAAGTCAATCTGATGCTCAATCCCTCGAATAGGCGGTAATCCCGGTGGCACGTCTTGTGGAAAAACGTCAGCGAACTCCTGCAAAATGTTAGTGACAGCAGGAGGCAAAGAGGAAGGCACGTCCTCGAATGAAAATAATGCCTCTTTGCACACAAAAGCATAGCAAACAGATTTGCTGAAATCTAGCTCATCAATATCAGATTTGGTGGCAAATAAACATGCACTTTTCAATTTAATTTCAGAAGCAACACTAGATGGTTTATTATTAGGCTTCATTTGTTGCTCAAATTCTTTTGCCACAATCTGATTTTCACTCTTATTCTTCTCCTGTTGTGCTTCATTAGCTCTATTAATATCATCTTTCAAAATGGAATCAGGAGTCATAGGAAGCAAAGTAATATTTTTATCCTTATGAACAAGAGTATAGTGATTGTTTCTACCATGGTGTACAGAATTTTTATCAAATTGCCATGGTCTACCAAGTAATAAGGAACATGCTTGCATAGGTACCACATCACAATCAACATAATCAGCATATGTAGAGATACTAAAATGCACACGAACAGTACGTGTTACCTTAACCTTGCCGCTGTTGTTGAACCATTGGATGTAGTAAGGATGTGGATGTGGTCTTGTGGTGAGAGAAAGCTTCTCCACCATCTCCATGCTAGACAAGTTGTTGCAGCTCCCTCCGTCTATTATGACGCGCACAGAACGTTCCTTCACAACTCCCTTGGTATGGAACAAATTGTGCCTCTGATTTTGCTCAGCTTGTGTGACCTGCACACTCAAAACACGTTGAGCAACTAAACATTCATACCTGTCAGCGTCTTCAGGAGCCATGTATTGCGTCTCATGATCAGAATCATCTCCACCATGTTCTTCATGTGTAATAAGAGCCAATGTCTCCTCATCATAGTCACTAGCGGACTCATATCCACCATCCGCGGTAGCAATCATCACACGCGGAGATTTGCATTCCCTCGCATAATGACCTCCTCCCTTACAACGACGACAAATAATATCACTTGTGTGCCCTGTTGATGCCATGGAAGAAGAAGAACGCTGTGCAGGCCCCGCAGGTGCGCTCTTGGCAGATAATGGTGGTTGTGCCTGTTTTCTTGTATCACGGCTGGAGGTGGCACCGGATGGAGGTGCTGGCGCAGTTGAAGTAGAAGATGCACGTGGTGTCCATGATGAAGGTCGGCCTGCAGAAAAGTTAGTTCGCGCCAATGCTTGTCGATCCTGCACTTCACGTTCAGCTTTACAAGCAAGATGGAATAAACGAGTGATATTAGTATACTCCTTATAGTCTAGAATGGTCTGAATCTCTCTATTTAATCCACCCAGAAAATGGTGGTGGTGTATCACATCAATACAATTGTTACACCCACAGCCCCTGCTGCTATACATACTGGACCAATTACTAGAGCTCGTGCACGCCAACTAAATTACCAGGTACTTTCGTTTCTTGGTAATGATTCTAATGTTCATGAGAATATGATGCTGCCTAAATTGGATACATTTGTTTTGCTTACAAATGAAGGGCCTAGCTTGGAGAAGGATGAACATTGGAGCAAGAACAAGCATGGAGATGATGGCATGCGCAAGGGGAACAAGAACGGAGTTACAAGTGATGATTTCAGGACTTTGAAGCCACCATAATGGGTGCATGAAGCCTTGGACGAAATATACAAGATGCCACTTCATAAATTTCGTCCCGAGGCTATTTTAGGTGCTGCGTCACCTTATTATTGGGCCAGGCCCATGTAATTTCGAAATACATAAGTATAGGCTATTTTTAGAGTCCGTATGTTTGGGGAAACAAGAGATAGGGTTGATTTCGGACCCCTCCACCAAGGGCCACGAAATTCCCCCCCTCTTCCTCCATATATACAGCCCTTAGGGCATCGTTTAGACTTTGGGTTTTGTTTAGATTAAAAGTTCGCCATAGCTGCAACTTCGCGTACTTCGTTTGTGTTCAACGACCAGACAAAGGCGTCACAGAACCCCACCTTGATCAATAAAGCTTTCATCTTATATTCGCAATATCCAGATTGCAATCTTAGTTTCTTGCTTGTTCTTCGTTTGCTCGCAGGAAACAGACCTTCGTGGTCAGGTTGATCGTGCTCCGGCGTGGTCAATAACCTCTCGGAGTTGGTTTAGCGATTGCTAAGGCGCGACGTCCTCGCACGTTCGTAGTCGGATCGTCAAAGTCGACTTCCACCAAAGCGAAATCCACCATCTCATCGAAAGACGGGACACCTTTGCCTCTATCACTGCACCTCTCAATGAGCTTACAAAGAAAGATGTGCCTTTTCTTTGGGGTACCGCACAGGAAGAAGCCTTCACGGTATTGAAAGATAAGTTGACACATGCTCCTTTACTCCAACTTCCTGATTTTAATAAGACTTTTGAGCTTGAATGTGATGCTAGTGGAATTGGATTAGGGGGTGTGTTATTACAAGATGGCAAACCTGTTGCATACTTTTCTGAAAAATTGAGTGGGCCTAGTCTGAATTATTCTACTTATGATAAAGAATTATATGCTCTTGTTCGGACTTTAGAAACATGGCAACATTATTTATGGCCCAAAGAATTTGTTATACATTCTGATCATGAATCATTGAAACATATTAAAAGTCAAGCTAAACTGAATCGTAGACATGCTAAATGGGTTGAATTCATTGAGACTTTCCCTTATGTCATTAAACACAAGAAGGGAAAAGAAAACGTTATTGCTGATGCTTTGTCTCGTCGCTATACTATGCTTTCACAACTTGACTTCAAAATATTTGGTTTGGAGACCATCAAAGATCAATATGTGCATGATGCTGATTTTAAAGATGTAATGCATAATTGTAAAGAAGGAAGAATGTGGAACAAGTTTGTTGTTAACGATGGATTTGTGTTTCGTGCTAACAAGCTATGCATTCCAGCTAGCTCCGTTCGTCTTTTGTTGTTGCAGGAGGCGCATGGAGGAGGATTAATGGGACACTTTGGCGTGAAGAAGACGGAGGACGTACTTGCTACACATTTCTTTTGGCCAAAGATGAGACGGGATGTTGAGCGTTTTATTGCTCGCTGCACTACATGTCAAAAAGCTAAGTCACGCCTCAATCCTCATGGTTTATATATGCCTTTGCCTGTACCTAGTGTTCCTTGGGAGGATATATCCATGGACTTTGTTTTAGGTTTACCTCGAACAAAGAAGGGGAGGGATAGCATATTTGTTGTCGTGGATAGATTCTCGAAAATGGCACACTTTATACCATGTCATAAAAGCGATGATGCTGTTAATGTTGCTGATTTGTTCTTTCGTGAAATTATTCGCTTGCATGGTGTGCCAAATACTATTGTTTCAGATCGTGATACTAAATTTCTTAGCCACTTTTGGAGATGTTTATGGGCTAAGTTGGGGACTAAACTGCTTTTTAGTACTACTTGTCACCCCCAAACTGATGGACAAACTGAAGTAGTCAATAGAACGTTGTCTACTATGCTTAGGGCTGTTTTGAAGAATAATAAGAAAATGTGGGAGGAATGCTTGCCTCATATTGAATTTGCTTATAATCGTTCAATGCATTCTACTACTAAGATGTGCCCTTTTGAAGTTGTGTATGGTTTCCTACCTCGTGCACCTATTGATTTGTTGCCTCTTCCATTTTCGGAGAATGTTAATTTTGATGCTAAACAACGTGCTGAATTGATTTTAAAAATGCATGAGTTAACTAAGGAAAACATTGAGCGCATGAATGCTAAATATAAACTTGCTGGAGATAAGGGTAGAAAACATGTTGTGTTTGCACCTGGAGATCTTGTTTGGTTACATTTGCGTAAGAATAGATTTCCTGATTTGCGCAAATCAAAGTTAATGCCACGTGCTGATGGTCCCTTTAAGGTGTTAGAGAAAATAAATGATAATGCATATAAACTTGAGCTGCCTGCAGATTTTGGGGTTAGTCCCACTTTTAACATTGCAGATTTGAAGCCTTATTTGGGTGAGGAAGATGAACTTCCGTCGAGGACGACTTCATTTCAAGAAGGGGAGGATGATGAGGACATCAATACAATTGTTACACCCACAGCCCCTGCTGCTATACATACTGGACCAATTACTAGAGCTCATGCACGCCAACTAAATTACCAGGTACTTTCGTTTCTTGGTAATGATTCTAATGTTCATGAGAATATGATGCTGCCTAAATTGGATACATTTGTTTTGCTTACAAATGAAGGGCCTAGCTTGGAGAAGGATGAACATTGGAGCAAGAACAAGCTTGGAGATGATGGCATGCGCAAGGGAAACAAGAACGGAGTTACAAGTGATGATTTCAGGACTTCGAAGCCACCATAATGGGTGCGTGAAGCCTTGGACGAAATATACAAGACGCCACTTCATAAATTTCGTCCCGAGGCTATTTTAGGTGCTGCGTCACCTTATTATTGGGCCAGGCCCATGTAATTTCGAAATACATAAGTATAGGCTATTTTTAGAGTCCGTATGTGTGGGGAAACAAGAGATAGGGTTGATTTCGGACCCCTCCACCAAGGGCCACGAAATTCCCCCCCTCTTCCTCCATATATACAGCCCTTAGGGCATCGTTTAGACTTTGGGTTTTGTTTAGATTAAAAGTTCGCCATAGCTGCAACTTCGCGTACTTCGTTTGTGTTCAACGACCAGACAAAGGCGTCACAGAACCCCACCTTGATCAATAAAGCTTTCATCTTATATTCGCAATATCCAGATTGCAATCTTAGTTTCTTGCTTGTTCTTCGTTTGCTCGCAGGAAACAGACCCTCGTGGTCAGGTTGATCGTGCTCCGGCGTGGTCAATAACCTCTCGGAGTTGGTTTAGCGATTGCTAAGGCGCGACGTCCTCGCACGTTCGTAGTCGGATCGTCAAAAATCGACTTCCACCAAAGCGATATCCATCATCTCATCGAAAGATCGGGACCCTCGCCTCTATCAGAACTCGAAACTCTAAAGGAACTAGACGCTAAGACCAGCAACTGACACGACGATGCAACCGATAATTCAACTATGCAAGCAATGAATAGAAAATTGCAAAGGCTCAGACTGGCTTGGATAAAGGATGAACAGATCTAACTTTTTTTTTGTGGCTTTTCTTGGACAATAGGTAAGAAAAAAATCTAATCTAGGAAAAACTGGAAATTCTCACCGAGCAACCTGAAAACTGATACCACTTGATAGAGGCAAAGGTGTCCCGTCTTTCGATGAGATGGTGGATTTCGCTTTGGTGGAAGTCGACTTTGACGATCCGACTACGAACGTGCGAGGACGTCGCGCCTTAGCAATCGCTAAACCAACTCCGAGAGGTTATTGACCACGCCGGAGCACGATCAACCTGACCACGAGGGTCTGTTTCCTGCGAGCAAACGAAGAACAAGCAAGAAACTGAGATTGCAATCTGGATATTGCGAATATAAGATGAAAACTTTATTGATCAAGGTGGGGTTCTGTGACGCCTTTGTCTGGTCGTTGAACACAAACGAAGTACGCGAAGTTGCAGCTATGGCGAACTTTTAATCTAAACAAAACCCAAAGTCTAAACGATGCCCTAAGGGCTGTATATATGGAGGAAGAGGGGGGGAATTTCGTGGCCCTTGGTGGAGGGGTCCGAAATCAACCCTATCTCTTGTTTCCCCACACATACAGACTCTAAAAATAGCCTATACTTATGTATTTCGAAATTACATGGGCCTGGCCCAATAATAAGGTGACGCAGCACCTAAAATAGCCTCGGGACGAAATTTATGAAGTGGCGTCTTGTATATTTCGTCCAAGGCTTCATGCACCCATTATGGTGGCTTCAAAGTCCTGAAATCATCACTTGTAACTCCGTTCTTGTTTCCCTTGCGCATGCCATCATCTCCATGCTTGTTCTTGCTCCAATGTTCATCCTTCTCCAAGCTAGGCCCTTCATTTGTAAGCAAAACAAATGTATCCAATTTAGGCAGCATCATATTCTCATGAACATTAGAATCATTACCAAGAAACGAAAGTACCTGGTAATTTAGTTGGCGTGCACGAGCTCTAGTAATTGGTCCAGTATGTATAGCAGCAGGGGCTGTGGGTGTAACAATTGTATTGATGTCCTCATCAGGGACCGTTTGCGCCTTTTGGCTCACGTATATGATAGTGTCGCTAGCATCCATATGATAAAGAGCCCGGGCTGACATGACTAGTCGTAAACCCAAAGTGGCACAGACTTACAGGGACAGGCATCCATGACCCAGCTTCGAACGTGTCGGTCATCAGCAAGTGGGTCCGGGCTGTAGCACTGGGCTAGCAGGACTCCGGTAAATCGGGCTGTAGCGGGCTAACAGGACTCCGGTACTCAAAGCGTGACATTTCCCCGAAGGGACAGACACAGGAACGAAGAAGGACACATGCCGGCCAGCCTAAGTGTTCCAGAGCAGTAGCAAGCTACCATGGCTCAGCGGTAACACCAGGAGACATTTCCCGGTAAGAGAGGCTACTAAAGATAAACAACTAGATAGTCAGATCCCACACATACCAAGCATTTCAATCATACACACAATATGCTTGATATGTGCAAATACAACGAAGCATCACAACATGACTCTACAACACAAGTACTTTATTTAAGGCTCAGGGAGCCATACATATCATACACAAAGGTACGGGTCTTACGACCCAACATACAAGTCATACAGTCATACAAGCCAGCAGCGGAAGTAACTTGTCTGAGTACAGACAACTAGTAAAATAAAAGAGGCTTGGAAAGCCTAGCTATACTACGTGGTCCTTCACAAGCTCAGGGTCACCACCTGGGTCTTTAGCCTACTCGTTGATGTCAACGTCTACATAGAACCCATCAGAAGGGGTTGCGGCGTCTTCTGTAAAAATGTAGATTATAGCAACATGAGTACAAAGGTACTCAGCAAGACTTACATCAGATCCTACATACATGCATAGTATCAAGAAGGGTTGGTGGAGTTATTGCAGCAAGCCAGCTTTGACTCTTGGCTAGGCTATCCTACGATACTCCAACTTGAAATGGTTTTGCGCACACGAGTCCACTATTCACCACTTCAATACACTACCGAGGATCCACCTCCGTCTTCCTACGGAAGAGCCATCCTCGGCACTCACACTTATCTCGAGGCTTTTAGTAGTTTCCATTTACTTGTCTATGAACTGTATAGGCAACCAAGTAGTCCTTTACCGCGGACGCGGCTATTCGAATAGATCATGTTAACCCTGCAGGGGTGTACTTCTTCATACATGTTTCCACCACTTAGCGTCTGCACACGACATGTGCTCGGCAGACTTCAAGCGAAAGCCG
>NC_057798.1:359243483-359318929 GCF_018294505.1 Triticum aestivum | reverse complement strand
ACCCTATCTCTTGTTTCCCCACACATACGGACTCTAAAAATAGCCTATACTTATGTATTTCGAAATTACATGGGCCTGGCCCAATAATAAGGTGACGCAGCACCTAAAATAGCCTCGGGACGAAATTTATGAAGTGGCGTCTTGTATATTTCGTCCAAGGCTTCATGCACCCATTATGGTGGCTTCAAAGTCCTGAAATCATCACTTGTAACTCCGTTCTTGTTTCCCTTGCGCATGCCATCATCTCCATGCTTGTTCTTGCTCCAATGTTCATCCTTCTCCAAGCTAGGCCCTTCATTTGTAAGCAAAACAAATGTATCCAATTTAGGCAGCATCATATTCTCATGAACATTAGAATCATTACCAAGAAACGAAAGTACCTGGTAATTTAGTTGGCGTGCACGAGCTCTAGTAATTGGTCCAGTATGTATAGCAGCAGGGGCTGTGGGTGTAACAATTGTATTGATGTCCTCATCAGCCGTTGTGATCTTCACCTATATCTTGCTGTCAAGAGCTACTTAGTATCATTCATTGATGCTAGTTGTGCTACGCCGTGACCTCATTAGTGTTCTAGGCTCGCGTCTCTAGTACGGTCTAGCCTAGGACCAGCACAGTACCGTCGTTGAGCGTTTATTCAACATTGCATCTTTGAATTGATTATTGCTAATCTTTTGCTACCATATATAGCCAACCCAGCTCCACATATTTCTACACCGTGTATACGTACGTTCCCCTGGCAATCGTTTTACACAATCTTCGGAGTTATTTGACACCGCTGGTTGCCTGTCACCACCTGCCACATGGTAAGAACTTGTAAGATATTGATATTTGCTTTACTGTGAGCACTTTACAACCACATCCTAGTAGTTCATAGGAACATTATTCTCGAATTTTGGTTCTTGTTTCTACTAATCATGACAGGTTCAGAGATAGAAGTTCTTGGATGACGGACACATCTTCACCATCACGAGAGTTGGGACAACACACACAAGCATATGGTCAGGTTATCTCTTTACCATCATTTGAGGGTAGATTTAATCCTGCTATTTATCTAGCTTGGGAGCTTGAAGTAGAACAAGTTTTTAGTCACCATGATTTTTCTGAACTTGAGAGAGTACGAGCTACCATTAGAGCATTTACTGGTTTTGCTTCTGTTTGGTGGAGTGTACATTGTAAGAAAAACATTGATAACCAACCCACAACTTGGAAAGTTTTGAAAGCTGTAATGAGACAACAATTTTTTCCTCCTTACTATCGTCGTGAATTGCGTCGCAAATTGGAGCAATTAAAACAAGGCAGTAACACTGTTCATGCTTACTACCAAGAGTTCAAATCTTATATGCATCATTGTGACATAGAAGAATCTAAGGATGATACAATGAATAGATTTTTTGGTGGTTTGAACCATGATATTCAGGCAAGATTTCAGTATATTCCTTGTTGCATTACTGGTATGTATGTCCGTGCTTGTACCTTTGAGAGACAAATACAGGAGGATGCATTGGGTGACTACAACAACTACTATTCCAGTTCATGCTCACCACCGCCGGTTGGTTACTCCACTATTGCACCTACTAGAGCAGCCCCACCTCGGATTGTGAGCGCGATATCATCTCAAGAGTATGGTACATTGTCAACGTCCGTACCTACATCAGCTACATCTCTGCGAGGTAACAGTAAAGGTCTTGATGATATAACTTCACATGAGAATGAAGCATGCCTAGTTAACTTGAATGCATCATGTGTTGAGTTACCTGTTGATTTGAGCACACCACCTATTTTAGAGACTCTTGTTACTGTCATGAATGCGTCATGTGATCAAACAACTGAAATATCAACAATTTTGAGTGCACCCATTGAATTAACTGTTGATGCAAAAGAACCAATGTTTAATCATTTTGATATGACCTCTAAACTTGATGATGATTCTGTGTCCAATGACTTATGGCATGTTTGCTTATTTAAGCATGTTGTAGCATGTAAATTTGATGCAAGTAAGGTTTATTCATCGAAGTTAGGATGGTTTAATGATGAACATTGCCAATCTTTTGAAGTGAATAAGAGCTTCACTTATATGTGCAAACTGAGTTGCAATATTTTCATGCCTTCTACTTCTTGTGCTAATTTTTTGGCTTTAGATTTTATGAACTATGCAAGTTACTCATCTATTTATGTGTCATATATGCAAAAATCAAGGGAAGTAAAAATGGATGACATATAATATACAACATGTACACCTTGTCTCTTTTGTTAGCCACATTTCAGATTAAGCAACGCCGAGGACGGCTCTATTTTCAAGAAGGGGAGGATGATGAGGACATGACTACCTTGGATATGACCAAAAATATTGCATATATGCATATTTGTCAGGTGATTTCTAGTGCAAACTATTCAATAATCTATTTATGTTATCCAGAACAAAAATACTTCACACACTTTTGTGTTTTGTCTAATTGCAGGTGTATGGGACATTTGTACAATCCACATATGAAGATAAGGAAGAAAGAGATGTTTATTTGCTGTCCAAAAAGTTCTCTCACGTCACTTTTGGCCCAAGAGAAGATAGAGTCCAAGTCTCTCACGTTCTGGATTCAGATTCGGACTGCACAGACATACCTGACTCAAAACGCACACAAGTTTTTCATACGGACTCCGAATTGGGTGATTCTTTTTTTGTTGGAAACTAGATTTCGTGAATTTTCCAACCCAATTGGAATCACCTTCAAATTCGTCCGGAGCGTAAAGTTGTGGACGAAACAATCTGATGCTGCAGCAGAATCCGAGTCAAACTACAAGTCCAAAGGTGTTACATCACCTCCACTTGGGCCCATTGGCCTTGTACGACCTAGATTTAGTTTTAGGCTGCCTTGGGACGTCCTCCCACCTCCTTGGCCGCCACCCCTTGCTCCTATATAAGTAGATCCATCTAGTAGCTTTTCCTTGGGATTTGTTTAGTTAAAAGTTAGCCATTGCAACTTCGTGTACTTCGTTTGTGTCCAACGACCAGACCAAGACCGCTTACGGATCCCCACCTTTATCAATACTTCATATATACTCGCAATATTCAGATTGCTTTTATCATATTCTTGCTTGTTCTTCGATTGCTTGCAGGAATAGACCTTCGTGGTCAGGTTGATTGTGCTCCGGCGTGGTCAATAACCTCTCGGAGTTGGTTTAGCGATTGCTAAGACGCAACGTCGTGCACGTTTGTAGTCGGATCATCAAAGTCGTCTCCACCAAATCGATAGTTATCATCTCATCGAAAGATCGGGACCCTCGCCTCTATCACTCTGTTTGCCATGTGCATTTTCCTATCCTATTCCGGTGTTTTTCCTATCCCTGTGTTTTAAGAATCATGCAAGCCAAATGAGCCCTTACATAATTACTTCAGTTACAGGTACGTGACAAAGGGAACTTTGTGTGGTTTGTCCTGCTCCTGTCGTGACGTTGTCCACCTCACCCGAGCTGCTGCATCCACAGAAGCATCCACCAAACCAGACCTCATGACTCCTAACCATCTTTCGCCGCCTCGGATCTGCTTCCCTTCCGTCGGCACCCACCGCAACGGCATCACCATCATCGGCTCAGCAGGTGAACGAGAGGAGTACACGGGTCCACAAGAGAGGTCGCACTCTTTTGTTTCTGCTTATGTTATGCATTGCTTAAACTTACCTGCTACTTTATCATCCTGTTCAGCTCTTGGACTCCCAAGTCAGGTCCAAATTAATGTTCAAACTTGAGATCTAAATTAGTTGTGGGGCACATATCGAGGCAGCAATGAATAGTATGTATGTCTAATATCTGATTCACCTAGGGTATGCCTATGTTTTTTATCTTGGGTGGGAAACAAATAGTAAAGCAACCATCATCTATCTTTTTATTAATTTAAAGCAATCATCAGCCTGCTATCATTATTTTTCGATCCATCCACTGGTTGTTACCATCACTCTAAATTTTTGCATGCTCTCCTTACATAATCTCACAATATTTTTTCGTATGCATGTTAGATATTGTACACAGTCATGCTGAACATGTAGAGAAAAAGAGAAGAGTTTTGCGCGGCAATACAATCTCATGCAGACATCGCTCCATGGTGGGTTCAATGGAAAACCCACCCCACCCCTCTCCAGATTGTAATCCAGAGGAAGATATATGTTCTGAGGCGGATTCAGACGCCACTGACCACTCCTATTTACCCCCCAAGGTGTTTGCTCTACCTTGGCATGATGATGTTAGTCATATCATGCATATGTTTCCTTGCAGTGCCTACTTTTGACATCATATATGTCATCTGCTTAGTTTAGACATGTTCTGTAATGCCACCTGTTTAGTTTCTATATCATGTATGGGAATTATGCAGTCTCATGTCTTTTAGCCAGCCATAATATATGTGAAATGTGCAATGCCATCCTGTTTAACCAGGCATCATATATTTGAATGATATCTTGCCCATCCTTTTCTTCATTACATTTCCATTTGTCGACAATGTTTGTACATTAAACTACTCTTCCTATGAATCAGCCATTTGGGTGGGAGATGGAAAAATCTGGAGTGAAAACAAGGCCTTCAGAGTAGAGAGTGCTACCTGTCGAAGCAGATCTCTTGTTGGGTCCCGATAGCTCCTCGGAGATGGATTCGGAGACAGATGACCAGTCCTATTCCCCCACTGAGGTGTATGCTCTAAGTTGGCACGGTTATACTGCTCATATCATGCATACGGTGTCTTGCATTGCATAGTTTAGACATCATATACACAATATTAAACACCATGTTCTTAGTTCAGACATCATATCGAATGCCCTCTGTTTAGCATATAAATCACATATGTGAATTAAATGATGCGATCCTGATTACTTAGATAACATGTAGGTGAATTATGTCATGCGATCCTGTTTAGTTATTCATCGTATCTTTGAATTATGTTATCCTATGCTATCAAGTTTAGATAGACATCATATATGTGAAATTATGTCATGCTATCCATTTTAGTTAAACAATATACATGTCAACTATTTCATGCCCTCTTTTTTCCACACTATCTATTACATATGTGTGGGGACCCCGACTCATAAGTCGTGATCACCGAATGCACGTGTACAGTGCCCCAGAGATCAATGCTCAGTGAACACACAGAAGCTGAATAACAAGAGTCTTACATCCATACATACTGTTTTACACAAATTATGACCATTATGGTCAAGTCTTGAGTATAACATTGCAGCGGAAATCTTCATCTATAACTTGGACCCATGCCATATACCTTAACCCTATAGGCATTCAGACTGGGAAGCGTCCTAGCTCGCATGTTCGTCACCGAAGTATTCTTCATCACATCCTGTTCTTTCATGCCTGGCCAATGAAATAACCAGTGGCAAGCCAATGAGTACTTTGAATGTACTCGCAAGCAACACACGAGTGATAACAGAATAATTATGCGAGGCTCTACTGCTAATTTGGCATTTTTGCGGAAAGCTAATTTTTCTCATGCAAGTATGATCATCATTTGTCAAGGACATGAATGTGTCTGCAACAAGAATCAGGAGGTTACAGACGTCAACATCGAGAAAAGAGTTATGAACAATGATAGAGGCAAAGGTGTCCCGTCTTTCGATGAGATGGTGGATTTCGCTTTGGTGGAAGTCGACTTTGACGATCCGACTACGAACGTGCGAGGACGTCGCGCCTTAGCAATCGCTAAACCAACTCCGAGAGGTTATTGACCACGCCGGAGCACGATCAACCTGACCACGAAGGTCTGTTTCCTGCGAGCAAACGAAGAACAAGCAAGAAACTAAGATTGCAATCTGGATATTGCGAATATAAGATGAAAACTTTATTGATCAAGGTGGGGTTCTGTGACGCCTTTGTCTGGTCGTTGAACACAAACGAAGTACGCGAAGTTGCAGCTATGGCGAACTTTTAATCTAAACAAAACCCAAAGTCTAAACGATGCCCTAAGGGCTGTATATATGGAGGAAGAGGGGGGGAATTTCGTGGCCCTTGGTGGAGGGGTCCGAAATCAACCCTATCTCTTGTTTCCCCACACATACGGACTCTAAAAATAGCCTATACTTATGTATTTCGAAATTACATGGGCCTGGACCAATAATAAGGTGACGCAGCACCTAAAATAGCCTCGGGACGAAATTTATGAAGTGGCGTCTTGTATATTTCGTCCAAGGCTTCATGCACCCATTATGGTGGCTTCAAAGTCCTGAAATCATCACTTGTAACTCCGTTCTTGTTTCCCTTGCGCATGCCATCATCTCCATGCTTGTTCTTGCTCCAATGTTCATCCTTCTCCAAGCTAGGCCCTTCATTTGTAAGCAAAACAAATGTATCCAATTTGGGCAGCATCATATTCTCATGAACATTAGAATCATTACCAAGAAACGAAAGTACCTGGTAATTTAGTTGGCGTGCACGAGCTCTAGTAATTGGTCCAGTATGTATAGCAGCAGGGGCTGTGGGTGTAACAATTGTATTGATGTCCTCATCATCCTCCCCTTCTTGAAATGAAGTCGTCCTCGACGGAAGTTCATCTTCCTCACCCAAATAAGGCTTCAAATCTGCAATGTTAAAAGTGGGACTAACCCCAAAATCTGCAGGCAGCTCAAGTTTATATGCATTATCATTTATTTTCTCTAACACCTTAAAGGGACCATCAGCACGTGACATTAACTTTGATTTGCGCAAATCAGGAAATCTATCCTTACGCAAATGTAACCAAACAAGATCTCCAGGTGCAAACACAACATGTTTTCTACCCTTATCTCCAGCAAGTTTATATTTAGCATTCATGCGCTCAATGTTTTCCTTAGTTAACTCATGCATTTTTAAAATCAATTCAGCACGTTGTTTAGCATCAAAATTAACCTTCTCCGAAGATGGAAGAGGCAACAAATCAATAGGTGCACGAGGTAGGAAACCATACACAACTTCAAAAGGGCACATCTTAGTAGTAGAATGCAATGAACGATTATAAGCAAATTCAATATGAGGCAAGCATTCCTCCCACATTTTCTTATTATTCTTCAAAACAGCCCTAAGCAAAGTAGACAACGTTCTATTGACTACTTCAGTTTGTCCATCAGTTTGGGGGTGACAAGTAGTACTAAAAAGCAGTTTAGTCCCCAACTTAGCCCATAAACATCTCCAAAAGTGGCTAAGAAATTTAGTATCACGATCTGAAACAATAGTATTTGGCACACCATGCAAGCGAATAATTTCACGAAAGAACAAATCAGCAACATTAACAGCATCATCGCTTTTATGACATGGTATAAAGTGTGCCATTTTCGAGAATCTATCCACGACAACAAATATGCTATCCCTCCCCTTCTTTGTTCGAGGTAAACCTAAAACAAAGTCCATAGATATATCCTCCCAAGGAACACTAGGTACAGGCAAAGGCATATATAAACCATGAGGATTGAGGCGTGACTTAGCTTTTTGACATGTAGTGCAGCGAGCAATAAAACGCTCAACATCCCGTCTCATCTTTGGCCAAAAGAAATGTGTAGCAAGTACGTCCTCTGTCTTCTTCACGCTAAAGTGTCCCATTAATCCTCCTCCATGCGCCTCCTGCAACAACAAAAGACGAACGGAGCTAGCTGGAATGCATAGCTTGTTAGCACGAAACACAAATTCATCGTTAACAACAAACTTGTTCCACATTCTTCCTTCTTTACAATTCTGCATTACATCTTTAAACTCAGCATCATGCACATATTGATCTTTGATGGTCTCCAAACCAAATATTTTGAAGTCAAGTTGTGAAAGCATAGTATAGCGACGAGACAATGCATCAGCAATAACATTTTCTTTTCCCTTCTTGTGTTTAATGACATAAGGGAAAGTCTCAATGAATTCAACCCATTTAGCATGTCTACGATTCAGTTTAGCTTGACTTTTAATATGTTTCAAAGATTCATGATCAGAATGTATAACAAATTCTTTGGGCCATAAATAATGTTGCCATGTTTCTAAAGTCCGAACAAGAGCATATAATTCTTTATCATAAGTAGAATAATTCAGACTAGGCCCACTCAATTTTTCAGAAAAGTATGCAACAGGTTTGCCATCTTGTAATAACACACCTCCTAATCCAATTCCACTAGCATCACATTCAAGCTCGAAAGTCGTATTAAAATCAGGAAGTTGGAGTAAAGGAGCATGTGTCAACTTATCTTTCAATACCGTGAAGGCTTCTTCCTGTGCGGTACCCCAAACAAAAGGCACATCTTTCTTTGTAAGCTCATTGAGAGGTGCAGCAATGGTGCTGAAATCTCTCACAAAACGCCTATAGAATCCAGCGAGGCCAAGAAAACTCCTCACTTGTGTGACCGTTTTGGGCTGCGGCCAACTCTCAATAGCTTCAACCTTGGCTTTATCAACTTCAATTCCCTGTGGAGTAACAACATAGCCAAGAAAAGATACTCGGTCGGTGCAAAAGGTGCACTTCCCAAGGTTACCAAACAAACGTGCATCACGTAGAGCAATAAAAACAGCACGTAAATGTTCCAAATGTTCCTCCAAAGATCTGCTATAAATCAATATGTCATCAAAGTAAACTACCACAAATCGTCCAATGAAAGCACGTAAAACTTCGTTCATTAATCTCATGAAAGTACTAGGTGCATTAGTTAACCCAAAAGGCATGACTAACCACTCATATAATCCAAACTTAGTTTTAAATGCTGTTTTCCATTCATCTCCCAATTTCATACGAATTTGATGGTAGCCACTACGCAAATCAACTTTGGAGAATACTGTAGAGCCACTCAATTCATCAAGCATATCATCTAGCCTAGGAATAGGATGATGATAACGAATAGTAATATTATTAATGCCCTACAATCAACACACATACGTGATGTACCATCCTTTTTCGGCACTAGAATAATAGGAACAGCACAAGGACTAAGGGATTCGCGTATATAACCTTTGTCGAGAAGCTCTTGTACTTGACGCATAATCTCCTTCGTCTCCTCTGGATTGGTACGGTATGGTGCACGGTTTGGCAGTGAAGCACCGGGAATTAAGTCGATCTGATGCTCAATCCCTCGAATAGGCGGTAATCCCGGTGGCACGTCTTGTGGAAAAACGTCAGCGAACTCCTGCAAAATGTTAGTGACAGCAGGAGGCAAAGAGGAAGGCACGTCCTCGAATGAAAATAATGCCTCTTTGCACACAAAAGCATAGCAAACAGATTTGCTGAAATCTAGCTCATCAATATCAGATTTGGTGGCAAATAAACATGCACTTTTCAATTTAATTTCAGAAGCAACACTAGATGGTTTATTATTAGGCTTCATTTGTTGCTCAAATTCTTTTGCCACAATCTGATTTTCACTCTTATTCTTCTCCTGTTGTGCTTTATTAGCTCTATTAATATCATCTTTCGAAATGGATTCAGGGGTCATAGGAAGCAAAGTAATATTTTTATCCTTATGAACAAGAGTATAGTGATTGTTTCTACCATGGTGTACAGAATTTTTATCAAATTGCCATGGTCTACCAAGTAATAAGGAACATGCTTGCATAGGTACCACATCACAATCAACATAATCAGCATATGTAGAGATACTAAAATGCACACGAACAGTACGTGTTACCTTAACCTTGCCGCTGTTGTTGAACCATTGGATGTAGTAAGGATGTGGATGTGGTCTTGTGGTGAGAGAAAGCTTCTCCACCATCTCCATGCTAGCCAAGTTGTTGCAGCTCCCTCCGTCTATGATGACGCGCACAGAACGTTCCTTCACAACTCCCTTGGTATGGAACAAATTGTGCCTCTGATTTTGCTCAGCTTGTGTGACCTGCACACTCAAAACACGTTGAGCAACTAAACATTCATACCTGTCAGCGTCTTCAGGAGCCATGTATTGCGTCTCATGATCAGAATCATCTCCACCATGTTCTTCACGTGTAATAAGAGCCAATGTCTCCTCATCATAGTCACTAGCGGACTCATATCCACCATCCGCAGTAGCAATCATCACACGCGGAGATTTGCATTCCCTTGCATAATGACCTCCTCCCTTACAACGACGACAAATAATATCACTTGTGTGCCCTGTTGATGCCATGGAAGAAGAAGAACGCTGTGCAGGCCCCGCAGGTGTGCTCTTGGCAGATAATGGTGGTTGTGTCTGTTTTCTTGTATCACGGCTGGAGGTGGCACCAGATGGAGGTGTTGGTGCAGTTGAAGTAGAAGATGCACGTGGTGTCCATGATGAAGGTCGGCCTGCAGAAAAGTTAGTTCGCCCCAATGCTTGTCGATCCTGCACTTCACGTTCAGCTTTACAAGCAAGATGGAATAAACGAGTGATATTAGTATACTCCTTATAGTCTAGAATGGTCTGAATCTCTCTATTTAATCCACCTAGAAAATGTGCAAGCATAGCTTCATTCTCCTCAACAATACCACATCTAATCATGCCAGTTTGTAATTCCTGATAATATTCTTCTACAGAATTTTTTCCTTGTCTTAAACGCTGCAATTTTTGAAGCAATTCACGTTGATAATATGGTGGAACCCAACGCGTACGCATAGCAGTTTTCAAAGCAGCCCAAGTAGTTGGAATAGGATATAATCTACAATGTTCAGACCACCATACACATGCAAAACTAGTGAAAGCACAAACAGCAGCAGCAACTCGTCTCTCCTCAGGATATTGTAAACATGTAAATCGTTGTTCAGTTTCTAACTCCCAAGTAAGATATATATCAGGAACATATCTACCCTCAAATGGTGGAATATTCAATTTCAGTTTAGGAATATGGACATCATCGCGTACCTGAGGTGGTGGTGCAGGCCTACCATTACGAATATATACCTGAGGTCGACCTGCTGGTGGTGGTACAGGTGGCTGCACGTAGTGTTGATTTTGATCAACCTCATCCTCATAGTCTCCCACATAATCATCCTCCTCCGCATCAGCAGCAGGAGCCACAGAAGTATCAACAGCAGCACCAACAGTTTGGCCAAACGCAAGAGGAACACGGCTTGCTCGGCGGAGGTCTGCTTCGCGACGTGGAGGCAGTCGTTGTTGTTGTTGGAGAGGTGCGTTAGCTGCAGCGGGTGGTGGTGGTGGAAGACGCGCGAGCAATTCATTAAACTTGTTATCGAGCTTTGTTTCGAACGTCTTCTCAAAGCCAGTGATCTTCTCCATGGCCTCTTCAAAATTGTTCAGCACATCTTGCACCTGTTCAGTCATCATTTGCTGAAACTTATCATGAAGCTCCTTGTTCGATAAATTCTCCCAGTCAATCTCGTCGGCTTGTGATCCTGGCATGGTTAGCAGCAATAGAAACACACAAGAATATGATCCTACAGACTACGAACAAGTGGTGGTGGTGGGTGTCACAAATCCGTCAAGCAAATCTCAAATTCTTACCAGTTCTTACCCAGCAGCAGGCGGTGATCGGCAACCGTTGTAGTCAAAAACTCTCAAAGCTTGGATAGAGCGATTACCAGGGAGAGTCAAACGCACGACGTAGATGTATGTGGAGCTGGGAAGGCTTATAATATGGTAGCAAAAAGGGTCAGCAATAATCAATTCAGAGATGCAAAGTTGAATAAACGCTCAACGACGGTACTGTGCTGGTCCTAGGCTAGACTGTGCTAGAGACGCGAGCCTAGAACACTAAGTTGTCACGCCGCCGCTTGATAGAGGCGAGGGTCCCGATCTTTCGATGAGATGATAACTATCGATTTGGTGGAGACGACTTTGACGATCCGACTACAAACGTGCACGACGTTGCGCCTTAGCAATCGCTAAACCAATCTCCTGAGGTTACTCACGATGCTGGAAGCACGGTCAGCCTGACCACGAAGGTCTATTCCTGCAAGCAATCGAAGAACGAGCAAGAATATGATAAAGCAATCTGAATATTGCAAATATATATGAAGTATTGATAATGGTGGGGATCCGGAAGCGGTCTTGGTCTGGTCGTTGGACACAAACGAAGTACACGAAGTTGCAATGGCTAACTTTTAACTAAACAAATCCCAAGGAAAAGCTACTAGATGGATCTACTTATATAGGAGCAAGGGGTGGCGGCCAAGGAGGTGGGAGGACGTCCCAAGGCAGCCTAAAACTAAATCTAGGTCGTACAAGGCCAATGGGCCCAAGTGGAGGTGATGTAACACCTTTGGACTTGTAGTTTGACTCGGATTCTGCTACAGCATCAGATTGTTTCGTCCACAACTCAATGCTCCGGACGAATTTGAAGGTGATTCCAATTGGGTTGGAAAGTGCACGAAATCTAGTTTCCAACAAAAAAAGAATCACCCAATTCGGAGTCCGTATGAAAAACTTGTGTGCGTTTTGAGTCAGGTATGTCTGTGCAGTCCGAATCTGAATCCAGAACGTGAGAGACTTGGACTCTATCTTCTCTTGGGCCAAAAGTGACGTGAGAGAACTTTTTGGACAGCAAATAAACATCTCTTTCTTCCTTATCTTCATATGTGGATTGTACAAATGTCCCATACACCTGCAATTAGACAAAACACAAAAGTGTGTGAAGTATTTTTGTTCTGGATAACATAAATAGATTATTGAATAGTTTGCACTAGAAATCACCTGACAAATATGCATATATGCAATATTTTTGGTCATATCCAAGGTAGTCATGTCCTCATCAGTACGGTATGGTGCACGGTTTGGCAGTGAAGCACCGGGAATTAAGTCAATCTGATGCTCAATCCCTCGAATAGGCGGTAATCCCGGTGGCACGTCTTGTGGAAAGACGTCAGCGAACTCCTGCAAAATGTTAGTGACAGCAGGAGGCAAAGAGGAAGGCACGTCCTCGAATGAAAATAATGCCTCTTTGCACACAAAAGCATAGCAAACAGATTTGCTGAAATCTATCTCATCAATATCAGATTTGGTGGCAAATAAACATGCACTTTTCAATTTAATTTCAGAAGCAACACTAGATGGTTTATTATTAGGCTTCATTTGTTGCTCAAATTCTTTTGCCACAATCTGATTTTCACTCTTATTCGTCTCCTGTTTTGCTTTATTAGCTCTATTAATATCATCTTTCAAAATGGAATCAGGAGTCATAGGAAGCAAAGTAATATTTTTATCCTTATGAACAAGAGTATAGTGATTGTTTCTACCATGGTGTACAGAATTTTTATCAAATTGCCATGGTCTACCAAGTAATAAGGAACATGCTTGCATAGGTACCACGTCACAATCAACATAATCAGCATATGTAGAGATACTAAAATGCACACGAACAGTACGTGTTACCTTAACCTTGCCGCTGTTGTTGAACCATTGGATGTAGTAAGGATGTGGATGTGGTCTTGTGGTGAGAGAAAGCTTCTCCACCATGTCCATGCTAGCCAAGTTGTTGCAGCTCCCTCCGTCTATGATGACGCGCACAGAACGTTCCTTCACAACTCCCTTGGTATGGAACAAATTGTGCCTCTGATTTTGCTCAGCTTGTGTGACCTGCACACTCAAAACACGTTGAGCAACTAAACATTCATACCTGTCAGCGTCTTCAGGAGCCATGTATTGCGTCTCATGATCAGAATCATCTCCACCATGTTCTTCACGTGTAATAAGAGCCAAAGTCTCCTCATCATAGTCACTAGTGGACTCATATCCACCATCCGCGGTAGCAATCATCACACGCGGAGATTTGCATTCTCTCGCATAATGACCTCCTCCCTTACAACGACGACAAATAATATCACTTGTGTGCCCTGTTGATGCCATGGAAGAAGAAGAACGTTGTGCAGGCCCCGCAGGTGCGCTCTTGGCAGATAATGGTGGTTGTGCCTGTTTTCTTGTATCACGGCTGGAGGTGGCACCGGATGGAGGTGCTGGTGCAGTTGAAGTAGAAGATGCACGTGGTGTCCATGATGAAGGTCGGCCTGCAGAAAAGTTAGTTCGCCCCAATGCTTGTCGATCCTGCACTTCACGTTCAGCTTTACAAGCAAGATGGAATAAACGAGTGATATTAGTATACTCCTTATAGTCTAGAATGGTCTGAATCTCTCTATTTAATCCACCCAGAAAACGTGCAAGCATAGCTTCATTCTCCCCAACAATACCACATCTAATCATGCCAGTTTGTAATTCCTGATAATATTCTTCTACAGAATTTTTCCCTTGTCTTAAACGCTGCAATTTTTGAAGCAATTCACGTTGATAATATGGTGGAACCCAACGCGTACGCATAGCAGTTTTCAAAGCAGCCCAAGTAGTTGGAATAGGATATAATCTACAATGTTCAGACCACCATACACATGCAAAACTAGTGAAAGCACAAACGGCAGCAGCAACTCGTCTCTCCTCAGGATATTGTAAACATGTAAATCGTTGTTCAGTTTCTAACTCCCAAGTAAGATATATATCAGGAACATATCTACCCTCAAATGGTGGAATATTCAATTTCAGTTTAGGAATATGGACATCATCTCGTACCTGAGGTGGTGGTGCAGGCCTACCATTACGAATATATACCTGAGGTCGACCTGCTGGTGGTGGTACAGGTGGCTGCACGTAGTGTTGATTTTGATCAACCTCATCCTCATAATGATAGAGGCAAAGGTGTCCCGTCTTTCGATGAGATGGTGGATTTCGCTTTGGTGGAAGTCGACTTTGACGATCCGACTACGAACGTGCGAGGACGTCGCGCCTTAGCAATCGCTAAACCAACTCCGAGAGGTTATTGACCACGCCGGAGCACGATCAACCTGACCACGAAGGTCTGTTTCCTGCGAGCAAACGAAGAACAAGCAAGAAACTAAGATTGCAATCTGGATATTGCGAATATAAGATGGAAGCTTTATTGATCAAGGTGGGGTTCTGTGACGCCTTTGTCTGGTCGTTGAACACAAACGAAGTACGCGAAGTTGCAGCTATGGCGAACTTTTAATCTAAACAAAACCCAAAGTCTAAACGATGCCCTAAGGGCTGTATATATGGAGGAAGAGGGGGGGAATTTCGTGGCCCTTGGTGGAGGGGTCCGAAATCAACCCTATCTCTTGTTTCCCCACACATACGGACTCTAAAAATAGCCTATACTTATGTATTTCGAAATTACATGGGCCTGGCCCAATAATAAGGTGACGCAGCACCTAAAATAGCCTCGGGACGAAATTTATGAAGTGGCGTCTTGTATATTTCGTCCAAGGCTTCATGCACCCATTATGGTGGCTTCAAAGTCCTGAAATCATCACTTGTAACTCCGTTCTTGTTTCCCTTGCGCATGCCATCATCTCCATGCTTGTTCTTGCTCCAATATTCATCCTTCTCCAAGCTAGGCCCTTCATTTGTAAGCAAAACAAATGTATCCAATTTAGGCAGCATCATATTCTCATGAACATTAGAATCATTACCAAGAAACGAAAGTACCTGGTAATTTAGTTGGCGTGCACGAGCTCTAGTAATTGGTCCAGTATGTATAGCAGCAGGGGCTGTGGGTGTAACAATTGTATTGATGTCCTCATCAAACAACTCATTATCAAGCTCATCGTGACTTCCTCATGAATCGTATCAACACATTTACCAAACCGTGTTGTTTTCCAGAAACATATGGAAATAGTCTAAGCAGCATCACCCAACTGTCCTCGACCGTGGACACGGCTATTCGAATAGTTTTACACTCTGCAGAGGTTGCACACTTTACCCACAAGATCTGGGGAACTTCCGTGTCATCCATGACCAGTGGTACCTCAAGTACTCGGGGTAAGCACCCGATCACTATCTTTCCCTAGACGACACTAACATGGAGTCCACTTGATTGGTAGTAACCCCCGTGCCCAACATTTCACATCTTAAAATTGTGGAGCCTCGCTCCCATATTTATCACATACCACTGGCACGGGGTACCAATGGTGTGTCCGGTGCCCCATAAAAATGTTCTTGGCCGCCCTACCTGGCATGACCCCGTCCCAAGAGAGTGCACCAACAACTCTCTCGTCACTAGTAATGCGGGCTCCAAGCTAGTATCATCCTAGGTAATCAATAATGCCCTTTCCCATATAATGGTAGAGTGGTTGCACATGTAAGGTTGGGACAGTTGACAAATCTTAAATCTAATTCGTCTCTGTGAACAACACTTTTATCAAGCCCCGGTACACTACTTCTCCACCAAGTAGTGACCTAGCTCATCATCATCTCCCAGGGGCATCAGTGGCACCCACTGGGGCTGTTTGCAAGTATGTCAAACCACACTTGTTTCTTTCCATGCATAACCCTGACCCACTTTGCGTAGCCATTTACTATAGCATATTTCTACAACCCACCAACACAACTCTAAACAAGGATAGAGTCATGAACAATGCAAGAATCAAGAGGGTATGCAACGGAGGCAAGCCTAGCAAGGTTGTGATTCAAAGTATATCATGCACTCAGTGAAGCAACAAAAATGCTATTATGATGTAAAAAGGTTCATCATGGTCAAAGGGCTGCTTGCCTGTTTTAACAAAGTCTTCAGGGTCTTCAAATATCTCTGGTCCACCTCCGAGCATTTCGTCTACTTCGTCAACTATCATCGAAAGCAACCATAATAAGCAACACAACAAGGCAGGAAATAAAAGTGCTCTAAAAATATGAGTTGGACTTTTCTAGGATACCTCTGGTCATACGAGGGATGACCAAAGTGGTTTCATTAGGATTTGATAAATGGACATCCCTGAACATTTCAATATGATGGAATCAAGGGATTAATGGGTTTACAAGAAGTGTACAGAAACATTATTTTCAAAAATGAGCAGAGGCACCCATTTAACAAATGATGATTTTAGAAGCATCTAGGAATTGGTTTCACTGGATTTGGAGTTCAAATGATTTCTCTATGAATTTGCAAAGTTGGCTATACATGAAGAAATAGACCATTATTTGAGGTGGCACAGAAAGTATTAGTAAAAATGTTCAAAAACTAAGTTTTGAACTTATAGACATCTAGGATTTTGAACCATGGAATTTGGATAAAAAATGGGCTCTCTATGATTTTCTAAAGTTCATTACAGAAATGGGAAAACAAGGTTTATAAACGTTTGTGAAGAAAAAGTTTCGTGAAAAATGTGCATGTTGCACCAACAGGTAGAGCATGATTTTATGAGTTATCAGAAATTTGAATCATCCAATTTGGAGGTAATATGAATATTTGGGGGGTTTTACAAGTTGTACAGAAAAGGAAACGAAACAAGGTTTTTACCCGAACGGGCTTGATCTGGGCGGCGACAGTGGGCACTGGGCGAGACATAGCGGGGCAGCGCACTGGGCCGGCCCAGCGGCTCGGCCACGCGGGCGACAGGGCGACGTCGAAGGCGTCATTGCCGAAGCCGTCTCCACTTAAACAGCGGGGCCCGCCCACTGGGTCACTGACACGCGAGGCGCAGCTGCAGGTCGCCTTCAACCTCCTGCGCGTGCTCCGTCCGTAGGGAGGAGCGGCTCCCACTGGTGATTGTTGGGGCTACAAAGCGTCTCCGGCCACGCTCCGCCCACCGGCGTGCTTAGGAGGCCACGCCGCACCCATCCATGTGTTGCACGCATGTTGTGGAGGGTTGCAGCAGCGATGGCTTGGGTGGCCGCGGAGGAGGCCGTCGGCGAGGTTTGGGACTGTGTGGCAGGCGCGGGGACGAGGGAATGAAGTGTGGGGCGAGTTGGCGGTGGTGGTGAGGGGCGCTGTAGTGGTCTATAGGGGAGGAGGAGGAGTGGTGGGCGTGAATTTAGGCGGAGTCCGGCGGCTCGGCTCCGGCCAAGGGGAGCGACGGAGGGCTCGGCGAGAGGGTTGGCTGGGTCTGGGTGACGTACAGGAGGGAGAGAGGGCGAAAGGGCTCCATAGAGAGGCCTCGGGCGGCCTTATATAGCGAGGTCGTGGTTCACCGTGGACGTGGCCTACGGGCACCCACGGAAATGGCCGCAGTGGCCACGGGAGGAGGCTCGGGGCTATCTACGGCGTTCGTGGGAGTCGAGTAGGGTGCCAGGAAGGAAGAGAGGGAGCGGGGACGGGTCAGAGGCGTCGCGCGTGTGAGGCTGCCCACTTGAGCCCTCGGGCGGCCGGTGCGCGTGCTAGAGGAGGCAGCAGGAGGAGGAGAGGAGGGGGCCTGCACGGCTGTCGTGTTGCGGACGTCGAGGACCTCAACTGGCGCGAGGGGGAGGCTCGAGGCGATCGGGGGACGCGGCATCAACGGTCGGGAGCACGCTGACATGCTCTAGAGCGCGCAAATGGCCGGCACCCGCGGCTTTTTCTCGCGTCCTCACGCGCCCACTTGTGTCTGGCAGCTGCAAGGGGGAGTAAACAATGCGGCAATGGCATTGGATGCACTGGGGATGATGAGGACATGACTACCTTGGATATGACCAAAAATATTGCATATATGCATATTTGTCAGGTGATTTCTAGTGCAAACTATTCAATAATCTATTTATGTTATCCAGAACAAAAATACTTCACACACTTTTGTGTTTTGTCTAATTGCAGGTGTATGGGACATTTGTACAATCCACATATGAAGATAAGGAAGAAAGAGATATTTATTTGCTGTCCAAAAAGTTCTCTCACGTCACTTTTGGCCCAAGAGAAGATAGAGTCCAAGTCTCTCACGTTCTGGATTCAGATTCGGACTGCACAGACACACCTGACTCAAAACGCACACAAGTTTTTCATACTGACTCCAAATTGGGTTATTCTTTTTTTGTTGGAAACTAGATTTCGTGCACTTTCCAACCCAATTGGAATCACCTTCAAATTCGTCCGGAGCGTTGAGTTGTGGACGAAACAATCTGATGCTGCAGCAGAATCCGAGTCAAACTACAAGTCCAAAGGTGTTACATCACCTCCACTTGGGCCCATTGGCCTTGTACGACCTAGATTTAGTTTTAGGCTGCCTTGGGACGTCCTCCCACCTCCTTGGCCGCCACCCTTTGCTCCTATATAAGTAGATCCATCTAGTAGCTTTTCCTTGGGATTTGTTTAGTTAAAAGTTAGCCATTGCAACTTCGTGTACTTCGTTTGTGTCCAACGACCAGACCAAGACCGCTTCCGGATCCCCACCATTATCAATACATATATATTTGCAATATTCAGATTGCTTTATCATATTCTTGCTCTTTCTTCGATTGCTTGCAGGAATAGACCTTCGTGGTCAGGCTGACCGTGCTTCCAGCATCGTCAGTAACCTCAGGAGATTGGTTTAGCGATTGCTAAGGCGCAACGTCGTGCACGTTTGTAGTCGGATTGTCAAAGTCGTCTCCACCAAATCGATAGTTATCATCTCATCGAAAGATCGGGACCCTCGCCTCTATCAGGGGATCCATTGGAGGGGAGAGGGAGTTGAGAGAGAGTGGAAATGCTGCTGCCCAGAGTAGAAAAGTGGAGTTCTTCCCCCCTCCATCATTGCTTCCTCGGGCAGAAAAGCGTCCAGGTGCTAGAGGGGGACTAGGAGGGGTTGTGGTAAAAAGTAGAGTCCATGGAGATTAGTGGAAGAGGCCAAAAATGGGATTTTGGTAAAGTGGCAGAAGGTGTTTGATGCTGGTTTGGGCATGTAGATGATTTCCATTTGTCATGAGGCTCCACAGGGTGAAATGGCACATATAATTAGGGCCTTCCACCATGTTTGGGCTCATTTGGGTAAAGTTGCCAATGCAACTTTTGTAAACCCTAGAAATCATCAGAAAAGGACTTCCCAAGATTTAGTCATGCAAATCTGTTCTCCTTGAGGCACCACTTGGTGTTTTGTCATCATTTGAGGTTCTGAACATGTCCACAAAAGTTGAGATCAAAAGGAGAAAGTTGCCATTGTAGAGTTGTTCAAATTTGATTCTGGACAGGAAGGGTTTTGGGGCACTTTGATCAAGATAACATTTGCTCAAACTTGTACCATTTGGTCTAGATGAATGATTAGACCATTTGAGTATGTTCACAAGGTTTGAGAATATTTGGACATGTTTGACAATGTAAAGTTGCTCAAACTTCAAAAGGGACAGAAATGGTTTTGAGGGGATTTCATGATGTTATATTGTTCTCCAAGACATGATACTTGTCAAGATCACCAAACATGTCATATGTGACATGCTAGAATTTTCTTGGAATTTTTGGAGAATATTTCCTTTGTAAATATTTCAAAATCTTGAAATATCTAGAAAAGGTTTTTGTGGGTTTTGACCAATATTTTGAACATGACCATGTGTTTAAACTCTTATATATGGAAAATATGTGTCCACTGAGTTTCCCTGATTTTTCTTAAATATTTTTGAAGCTTTAAAATAATTTTAACCTATTAAAGACCATTTTCTGGACTTGAGAAAAAGCCTTTAAATAAAACAAGCAAATAAGTTTTAAAATTATATTTTTGGGGTTTATGGGTGTCCTATATCTAATAGGAGTCAAATATATTTTTGGAAAGATTTTTACTGCCCTTAATTAAGTACTTGCAGTGCAAATCTCAATTCAGGGGTTTTTGGAAAACTAATTTTTGAAAATACTATTTGGCCAAATTATTTTTGTAAGAAATTATTTTTATGTCCTATACACATGGCATGATCATTGAGCGAGGTTTTTGGATCAAGGAGAAGGAGTATAAGAGTTGGAGGATTTATTTGATTTTTAGAGCACTTGCAAACAGCAGACAAAATCCAAATCAAGCAAAGACCAAAACACACAAAAGTTTTTGTCAAACCACAATTTATCATGATTTATTAGCTTAAGTGTTGTGCCATGAAAATCAAGGTGTGACAATATGTCTCTCATACAATGTTTGTACATTCAACTATGTTTCCTGTTTATCAGCCATTTGAATTGGAGTGGGTGATTCCAGTATCTAGCGGACTAAAAACACGGTCTTCAAATAAAATAGTGCTACCTCTTGGTGGAGATAGCACCCCGGTTGTACATGCACAAGAACCAGCCCTACCACACATAACCCAAACTCTCGTAGATTGTACCCCTACTACGAGGGATAGAGAACCAACTTCACCCAATCTAACCCCAACCCCAGCCGATAGTAACCCGGTTCCTGTCGACACAGCACCATCTCCACCACAGAGCTCCCAAACAAGAGAAGTTAGTAAGGCAGCTCCAGTGCCCAAAGGGCCAGTACTATCACGGCGAACCCCAAACTCCACCAGTTAGTACGCCTATTCCTGTGGAGGAAGAACAACCAGCTAGTCGTAGTTTAGCATCTATCGCATTTGATGTTGTTAAATCGTATGTGCGTATCTTCCCATCTTGGAAATATTATACTGAAGATGAAGGAAAATGCCAGTTGCAGGTGTTTGTCCAGGAGTTATGTGTAAGTAATGTTATTCATGGCAATTACTTTGCTTCGTCCCATACATCCTACCTCCATGATGGTTATAATACAACAAATTTTCTCACTTTCTCTATAGAGAAGGACCAATTTGGAAACTCGGGATGAGGTAACCTGTGCTAATACCTCTGCTGTCTTCAAGAATGCTTGGTGGCAGTATCGGAATTACCTGAAGAAAACGTACTTCACCGGCAAAGAAACTCATCAAATTCCCTTACGTTCTCCTGAGACACATTTACTGGACGATGACTGGGAACGCCTTGTTCTGTACTGGTCCCGAACCAAGAATGTGGTAAGGTCTATGAGCTCATTTTCTATTTTTAAGTATTATATTCTTGCATCTTACTGTACTCTGTTCATGTAGAACAAGTGCCTAAACCTGAAGAACAACTGTTCTAAATTAAGATTCCATTGCTATCATAGTGCAAAAAAGCACTAGGCGTTAATTGTGTGTTTTGCCACCGCCTTGCGCTTTACTGACCAAAGCGCATGCTTATGCGCAGTTATGCACAGATTAAGCGTAGTTATGCGCAATGCGTTTTGCCAATGCCTAGAGCCTAGGCGCGCTTAAGCGCTCGCTTAGGCGCGCCTTTTTGAATTATCATTGCTTTGCTCTTGTATCACTGTATTTACTCTTGCAAACTTATTTTTAAATTGAAGGATCCAATCGAAACTCCAATGGCACAGCAGGTATGTTCACGAATGTTTCTTTAACAGGTTTGCTCCTATCAATAGCTCTTTTGATTTCAATTTGAATTGTGTATACAGTTGACTTTCATATCATGCACATTACTAGCATCACAACAGAGACAATAGTGTTGTTGTACATGTAGACCCGTGGTACCCATCTGGAATCTTGTTGTGCCGTGTAGTTTCCCACGCTTTGTATTCTTTCACTGCTGCTTTGTTTTGAACTGATATGATTTGAACCCTGTCTCTATTTTGATTTGGCAAGACAATGCAGTGACCATAGGACATAGATATATGTTTGTTTGATGCTTTTACTATGTACTATTACTTGGCAATAGAAGACTTGGTAGTTTAATCCTGTCCACCTTACTAATGAACTGGTTACTGAAATGAGTTTCATATACTAGTACATGCTAAACTTGTTATGTGTCTGCTTGTTTCTTCTTTTAGAATGCTGACAGAATATTGGGGAAGAGTGCCTTATTAAGCAATGGTAAAGGAAGTAATGCTGATAAGGTTCAGGATAGTGACACATCCTTGTTGGTCTCCAACAAAGCTGATAAAACAGCTAAGGAAGACTATCTTGAAAACAGCGAGACAACCCCAAAGTCCTGTCTTGGTTTAGTGTTCGAGTTACTGGCCACTACCGCTTGCACAAGCTATTCAAACTCACTGTCCGAATCAGTTCGTTTCTTGAGTCTCAACTACAAGCTGAAAGACATCGATAGTTGTGCTGCGACAAGAAGCGGAAGGACTGCATAAGTCAATGGAGCATTCAGATGCATACTTTCTGGTGCAACAACAAGCATTGGAGGATTTTAGCGCCAAATAGGACAAAGCTAATCAGCTTGCTAAGCTTATTGCCAGCATGGTGGATACCCAGGATAACGCTTCTTGAGCTCTTCTGAAGTTGTTTCAGTTATGCTCTTGTTTTTCTGCCGCGTTTATTTGCACTGGTGGCCAATTTTGACGGCCAGTGTATGTAATATGCTGCTTTGTTCCCTATATTTGCACTGGTGGCGAACTTTGATGCCCAGTGGATGTAATATGTGTAATAGTGGTAATAGGCTAGCATTAATTGCTTTCTTATTTAATTCCTTATTGTCTTGTTTAGTTGTTTGCTTTTAGTCACTGCAGTTCTTTTTCTGTGTTTTTCTAGTGGCCGCAATAGCCTATTTTTGGTAACTAGGCCAAAATAATCATGGCAACACACGGACTGTTGTAACCATGGGCCTCCTGCAGGCCGTGTGATCCATGGGCCTTCTTCCAGGCGTAGGATCCATTGGCCTTCCATATGGGCCGTAGGATCCATTGGCCTTCTATACGGGCCTTAGGGTCCATGGGCCTTCTTCGGGCCGTAGGGTCCATGGGCCTTCTACGGGCCATAGATCCATGGGCCTCATACGGGCTGTAGATCCATGGGCCTCAACAGGCCGTAGATCCATGGGCCTTCTACGGGGCGTATCATCATTTCACCAATCATTGGTCGTACTATTTGTGGACCATAACGGGCCGTTAATGGACCGTATTTGATAACTCTATGAAAACAGCCCAACGAGTTTTTTTACATGAAAATGGCCCAATGTATTAACGGCCCGCAAACGGGCCGACTGTAACAACGGCCTGAATTTCGCCCACAAGCAGAAAATGACAGTAACTGGTCATATGTAACCGAATGCTGCAAATGAGCCCAAGAATCAATGGGCCCTGAGAAGGCCGAAATATAACTTGGGATGGAAACGGCCCAATAGAATAACGGGCCGTTAGTGGATATAAAGTGATACACTGTTCATTACGGGCCAGTTTCACCACGGGCCGTTAATGGGCCAAGAGTTACAAAGGGCCTCATATGGGCCGAAAGAAGTCATGGGCCACACCTGGGCCGAAAGTTAGAATGGGCTGGAATCATATTGGACGGCCCAGATGACGCTACTGGACCTAATTTGGATAGGGCGTACGGGCCCTGGGTTAGCAGGCTGTAAATGGGCTATATGCGAACAGGCCGTTAACATCCTTTCCGTGGGCCGGCCCGCCACCTGTTGACCATGTCAAACGGGCCGGCCTTTTCACAGGAATGGGCCTCTGTTGGGCCATGCCATGTGTCGCCGTATCATAGGCACCTTCGGTCCAATGAGCGGATGACATCTGTCCCAACGGTGAGTTGACACGTGTTTCCTCCAACCAATGATGACTTTACACGTGGAAAATCCCCATTGGTCGGGGCTGTTAACGGGTTATCGGATCCAAAACCTGACCCGGTAGCTTAACGGCATTCCGTTACGGTGGATGCCACGTGTCGGTCACCCTTGACGAAAGCACTTCTGTGACGCGCGATTTATCGTCATGGAAGTGGACACTTCCGTGATGATAATTTTGGTAATGTCATGGAAAACTTCTACGACAACACATGTATGACTATCTTGCTTCTGTCATAAGATCGTCATGGATGTACATGCATGACAAAAAATGCGACCTAGTGTGACAAACACGTATCATCACGAAAGTGTATTGATTTTGTAGTGATAGGGGTTGGCACACGCTTTCGTCTTGATTCTCCGATAGAAACTTTGGGGCACTCTTTGAAGTACTTTGTGTTGGTTGAATAGATGAATCTGAGATTGTGTGATGCATATCATATAATCATGCCCACAGATACTTGAGGTGACAATGGAGTATCTAGGTGACATTAGGGTTTTGGTTGATTTGTATCTTAAGGTGTTATTCTAGTACAAACTCTATGATAGATCGAACGAAAAGAATACCTTCGTGTTATTTTACTACAGACTCTTGAATAGATCGATCAGAAAGGATAACTTTGAGGTGGTTTCATACCCTACAATAATCTCTTCGTTTGTTCTCCGCTATTAGTGACTTTGGAGTGACTCTTTGTTGCATGTTGAGGGATAGTTATATGATCCAGTTATGTTATTATTGTTGAGAGAACTTGCACTAGTGAAAGTATGAACCCTAGGCCTTGTTTCCTAGCATTGCAATACCATTTATGCTCACTTTTACCACTTGCTACCTTGTTGTTTTATATTTTCAGATTAAAAAAACCTATATCTACCATCCATATTGCACTTGTATCACCATCACTTCGCCGAACTAGTGCACCTATACAATTTACCATTGTATTGGGTGTGTCGGGGACACAAGAGATTGTTTGTTATTTAGTTGCAGGGTTGCTTGAGAGAGACCATCTTCATTCTACGCCTCCCACGGATTGATAAACCTCAGGTCATCTACTTGACGGGAATTTTCTACTGTCCTACAAACGTCTGCACTTCGAGGCCCAACAACGTCTATAAGAAGAAAGTTGTGTAGTAGACATCAACGTGTCAACCCGGATCTCCGACTTCATGGAGGAGTCGGCCATGGCGTAATCTTTGGCCACGACCAGAAGCTCGTCCAAGGTAGCCGGCTCATCATAGAAGCTTGTGCTTGAGCAGGGTGCCCTGTCTAGTACTCGATGGCCTGCACCTCGTGGACCCCCTCGCAGGAGTTGCTGATAGAGGCGGGGGTGTCCCGATCTTTTGATGAGATGATAACTATCGATTTGGTGGAGACGACTTTGACGATCTGACTACAAACGTGCACGACGTTGCGCCTTAGCAATCGCTAAACCAACTCCGAGAGGTTATTGACCACGCCGGAGCACAATCAACCTGACCACGAAGGTCTATTCCTGCAAGCAATCGAAGAACAAGCAAGAATATGATAAAAGCAATCTGAATATTGCGAGTATATATGAAGTATTGATAAAGGTGAGGATCCGTAAGCGGTCTTGGTCTGGTCGTTGGACACAAACGAAGTACACGAAGTTGCAATGGCTAACTTTTAACTAAACAAATCCCAAGGAAAAAGCTACTAGATGGATCTACTTATATAGGAGCAAGGGGTGGCAGCCAAGGAGGTGGGAGGACGTCCCAAGGCAGCCTAAAACTAACCCTAGGTCGTACAAGGCTCATGGGCCCAAGTGGAGGTGATGTAACACCTTTGGACTTGTAGTTTGACTCGGATTCTGCTGCAGCATCAGATTGTTTCGTCCACAACTCAACGCTCCGGACGAATTTGAAGGTGATTCCAATTGGGTTGGAAAGTGCACGAAATCTAGTTTCCAACAAAAAAAGAATCACCCAATTCGGAGTCCGTATGAAGAACTTGTGTGCGTTTTGAGTCAGGTATGTCTGTGCAGTCCGAATCTGAATCCAGAACGTGAGAGACTTGGACTCTATCTTCTCTTGGGCCAAAAGTGACGTGAGAGAACTTTTTGGACAGCAAATAAACATCTCTTTCTTCCTTATCTTCATATGTGGATTGTACAAATGTCCCATACACCTGCAATTAGACAAAACACAAAAGTGTGTGAAGTATTTTTGTTCTGGATAACATAAATAGATTATTGAATAGTTTGCACTAGAAATCACCTGACAAATATGCATATATGCAATATTTTTGGTCATATCCAAGGTAGTCATGTCCTCATCAGTTGCGCAATTAGGCCCAGCATGTGAGGTAAACGCGCGTGGATTCTGTTGGACCATGGACACACATGGAGAGTTGGCGAGGCTCGGGGGGCCACTTGTACGTGCTAGTGAAGTTGCGGGCAAAGGCGTCACTGAAATCCAGCCAGTTGTTTATGCTACTAGGCTTGAGACTGTTTAGCCACGTCCGGGCCATGCCCTGGAGCATGAGTCGGACGTATTTCATAGCGACGCGCTTGTTGCTGTTGGCGATACCGACTGCCATGGAGTAGTCGATCAACCAATCTTCCGGCTTCACAGAGCGGGTGTACTTGGGAGTGTCTCTGGGGTGCGTGAACCCTTTGGGAAAGGACCCATCGCGGATGCGGGGGCCAAAGCAGGTGGGCCCGATCATGCACTCTTCCTCCATCGCCAGGGACCGAGCCAACTGCTCGATCCGGTGGCGTGAGTCATTCTCGCTGACTGCTTCGCGGGGGCCTAGCCGGCCACCGAGCGTCAGATGATCAGGCGGCGGCAGCGGAGTCGCCGCCCTCTCCCTTCGAGGAGGCGGGCGTTCCTCCGGCCGGTGCTGAGGCTCTAGGTCCTGGAGCACTTGTTGTCTGTCCTCCATCATGCGGCATGAGCGCTGGCTGTTGCTAGCAACCAGCTTCGGATTTTGCAACTCGCCGCCTCCGCCGCTTGGGGACCAGGAGGTCGCTACATTCTCACGGCGGGGCAGGTCGGTGTCGACCTGTCGGCCAACTCCCATCATGCGGTTGTCCGTGTCTTGTTGTGCGCACACAGCGTTGATGAGCTCCTGGAGGCGCTCCATCTGGTCACGCAGCTCGTCGCCCTCCAGGTGCTTGAGCTCGTCTGTGGCTGCCTGGGCGGCATGCATGTTTTGCGCCGGGGTCTCGTAGACCGGGCGACCAATTCCAAGAATCCTGGCAATCGCAGCGCCGCGTTGCCTGATGGCGCCGGCCCAACTAGGCTCAGCCTTCGCCGGCGTCTCACTGACCAAGTGGTCGATCTTGAGCTGACTGGCCTCAGCGCGGCGCTTCAGCGCCACCTTCTTGGTGGCGATGTCGACAAACTTAGCGCGGTACTCCTCCAACTCCTCCTGGATGGCATTAGGGCGAGGGGGAGTCGCCAAGGCGTGTATGGCCGCCTCCAGCAGATCCTGGTTGGATCCGCCAGTGCCAAGGCCATCGCCAATGACCAACACCTCCGTGATGATGCCGGCGTCGGGCGTGCCGACAGGGGCGTCGCTGGCGGAAAGAGGGAGCGGATCGTCAGCGACCTCCACGTTGCTGGGGAAGTCATCGGTGGTTGTCGCGTCAGCGATGGAGACCTTGCCGAAGAGGTCGTCGAGGCCGCTCATGGGCGACGCGGCCTCCGCCGCAAGCGGCACGCTGAGGCTAGTGCTGAGGGCCGGCTGATCGCACCAGCTGCGACATGCTCGCCAGAGAGGAACAAGGTCACCGTCCAGAACGTGTCTCCGGCCGATGTCATGGATGGCCCCATGGTGGGCACCAACTGTCGTATTAATATCACGGCAGATGCCAGGTTGTGGCTAATCATGGATGGGGCTAGAAGTACGTCGTCGGGTCCTAGAAGCGGGGTTGAGCACAAGCTCGGTCAGGCACGACGGACACGAGATGTACCCATGTTTAGGGCTCTCCTAAGAGATAAAACCCCTACTCCTGCTCTGCAGGGTCTCTGCATGATCACTATATCTCAAGAAATACAATGGTGTTCCTAGAGCTATTTGGCTAGAGGAGGAAGAAGGGCAAGGCTAGCTCTCTTCTGCCCTAGCTGTGGTGTATGGAAATGGTGAGGGAAGTGAGGTTGGAACCTTTTGCATGGGTGTGGCCTGGGGGGTTTTATAGGCAAACACCCAAGGGTACAATGGTAATCAGGTCGGGTGGTAGGTCCCGGCTCTCAGCGTCTAGGGAGGCCAGGTTCTCCGCTGGCTACTGGGGCCCGCCTCTGGTGGGCCCTGCCGGCTGCCAAGGAACCGGCCAACGGGTGGGGAGCGCCGCCTACGGGCCTTGTTGGCGGCTCTTCACTGTTGTGTCGTCCATGCTGACGGAGGCCATGACGGGCGCGCTATGGCTATAGTGTCGTGTCGGGCAGGTCGGCGGCCGCCTGGTGGCGCTTACTATAGCCATGCGGCTGGGATTTGGGGGAGGTGTGGCACACTATTTCCATGCCCCAGCTTGTCTCTTGGTCGGCCTTAGACTCCTAGGGAGGGCGCGGGCCGCCTGCTAGGAGCCGGGCCGTACCCTCGCCGCCGTCTGGGGCGCGCCGCCTTCTGGGGCACGACGCCTTCTGGAGTATGTCGTCTTCTGGAGTTCGGCTAGGTGGCACCAGTCGGCCTTGGTTGATGGTCATGGGACCTGTCGGCTTGGGGGCGCAGCTTGCCTTGATGTCTTGAAATACGGTTAAGTGTAGATGAGGCTACCCGGGGTCTATCCCCCCGACATGATCGGCGATCCAATGGCAAGTGTCAAACTAAAAATCAATGGAGGTTATTGATGACCCACAAGTATAGGGGATGTATCATAGTCCGTTTGATAAGTAAGAGTGTCGAACCCAACAAGGAGCAGAAGGAAATGATAAGCGGTTTTCAGTAAGGTTTTCTCTGCAAGCACTAAAATAGTAGGTGATAGATAGTTTTGTGATAAGATAAATAGTAACAAGCAAAAAGTAAATAAAGTGCAGCAAGGTGGCCCAATCCTTTATGTAGCAAAGGATAAGCCTAGACAAATTCTAATAATGAAGAAGGAGCTCCCGAGGACACATTGGGAATTATCGCAAGCTAGTTTTCATCACGTTCATAAGATTCGCGTTCGGTACTTTGATAATTTGATATGTGGGTGGACCAGCACTTGGGTACTGCCCTAACATGGATAAACATCCCACTTATGATTAACCCCTATTGCAAGCATCCACAACTACAAAAAGGAGTATTAAGGTAAAGCTAACCACAACATTAAACATATGGGTCCATATCAACCCCTAACGAAGCAACGCATAAACTAGGGTTTAAACTTCTGTCACTCTAGCAACCCATCATCTACTTATTACTTCCCTATGCCTTCCTCTAGGCCCAAATAATGGTGAAGTGTCATGTAGTCGACATTCACATAACACCTAGAGGAAAAGACAACATACATCTCATCAAAATATCGAACGAATACCAAATTCACATGACTACTAATAGCAAGACTTCACCCATGTCCTCAGGAACAAACGTAACTACTCACAAAGCATATTCATGTTCATAATCATAGGGGTAATAATATGCATAAAGGATCTGAACATATGATCTTCCACCAAGTAAACCAAATAGCATCAACTACAAGGAGTAATCAACACTACTAGCAACCCACAGGTACCAATTTGTGGTTTTGATACAAGATTGGATAGAAGAGATGAACCAGGGTTTTGAGATGAGATGGTGCTGGTGAAGATGTTGATGGGGATTGACCCCTCCCGATGAGAGGATCGTTGGTGATGACGTTGGTGATGATTTCCCCCTCCCGGAGGGAAGTGTCCCCGGCAGAACAGCTCCGCCAGAGCCCTAGATTGATTCTGCCAAGGTTCCGCCTCGTGGCAGCGGAGTTTCATTCCGTAAGCTTGCCCACGATTTTTTCCAGGGTAAAACCCTTCATATAGCAGAAGATGGACGCCGGAAGCCCACCAGGGGGCCCAGGAGATAGGGGGCGTTCCCTACAGGGGGGGCGCGCCCCCCTGTCTCCTGGACACGGTGTGGGCCCCCTGGCCTATTTCTTTTGCCCAAAAATTCTTATTAAATCTAAAAAGATGTTTCGTGGAGTCTCAGGTCTTTTGCAGTTGTGCAGAATAGGTTTCCAACGTTTGCTCCTTTTTCAGCCAGAATTCCAGCTGCCGGCATCCCCCCTCTTCATGGTAAACCTTGTAAAATAAGGGAGAATAGCCATAAGTATTGAGATATAATGTGTAATAACAGCCCATAATGCAATAAATATTGATATAAAAGCATGATGCAAAATGGACGTATCAACTCCCCCAAGCTTAGACCTTGCTTGTCCTCAAGCGGAAGCCGAAATCGAAAAATATGTCCACATGTTTAGAGATAGAGGTGTCGATAAAAATAAAATACGGACATGAGGGCATCATGATCATTTTAATAACATCAACATATATGGATTTTGTGATATGATTTCCTATGTTCAAGTAATAAGCAATTCACAATGTCAAGTATGGTTCAAAAACTTCATTGGGAACTAACGAACTATAATCTCAGTCACTGAAGCAATTGCAATTTATCGTAACATCAAAAAGAATCAATAATAGAGCTTTTCAGCCAGCTCACATACTCAACTACCTCGTAGTCCCCTATAATTGTTAACACTCACGCAATACTTGTGGTTATAGAGTTTCAGCCGGACACTGAGAAAGATAGGGTCTTATTGTGTTGCCTCCCAACATGATAGAGGCAAAGGTGTCCCGTCTTTCGATGAGATGGTGGATTTCGCTTTGGTGGAAGTCGACTTTGACGATCCGACTACGAACGTGCGAGGATGTCGCGCATTAGCAATCGCTAAACCAACTCCGAGAGGTTATTGACCACGCCGGAGCACGATCAACCTGACCACGAGGGTCTGTTTCCTGCGAGCAAACGAAGAACAAGCAAGAAACTAAGATTGCAATCTGGATATTGCGAATATAAGATGAAAGCTTTATTGATCAAGGTGGGGTTCTGTGACGTCTTTGTCTGGTCGTTGAACACAAACGAAGTACGCGAAGTTGCAGCTATGGCGAACTTTTAATCTAAACAAAACCCAAAGTCTAAACGATGCCCTAAGGGCTGTATATATGGAGGAAGAGGGGGGAATTTCGTGTCCCTTGGTGGAGGGGTCCGAAATCAACCCTATCTCTTGTTTCCCCACACATACGGACTCTAAAAATAGCCTATACTTATGTATTTCGAAATTACATGGGCCTGGCCCCATAATAAGGTGACGCAGCACCTAAAATAGTCTCGGGACGAAATTTATGAAGTGGCATCTTGTATATTTCGTCCAAGGCTTCATGCACCCATTATGGTGGCTTCAAAGTCCTGAAATCATCACTTGTAACTCCGTTCTTGTTCCCCTTGCGCATGCCATCATCTCCATGCTTGTTCTTGCTCCAATGTTCATCCTTCTCCAAGCTAGGCCCTTCATTTGTAAGCAAAACAAATGTATCCAATTTAGGCAGCATCATATTCTCATGAACATTAGAATCATTACCAAGAAACGAAAGTACCTGGTAATTTAGTTGGCGTGCACGAGCTCTAGTAATTGGTCCAGTATGTATAGCAGCAGGGGCTGTGGGTGTAACAATTGTATTGATGTCCTCATCATCCTCCCCTTCTTGAAATGAAGTCATCCTCGACGGAAGTTCATCTTCCTCACCCAAATAAGGCTTCAAATCTGCAATGTTAAAAGTGGGACTAACCCTAAAATCTGCAGGCAGCTCAAGTTTATATGCATTATCATTTATTTTCTCTAACACCTTAAAGGGACCATCAACACGTGGCATTAACTTTGATTTGCGCAAATCAGGAAATCTATCCTTACGCAAATGTAACCAAACAAGATCTCCAGGTGCAAACACAACATGTTTTCTACCCTTATCTCCAGCAAGTTTATATTTAGCATTCATACGCTCAATGTTTTCCTTAGTTAACTCATGCATTTTTAAAATCAATTCAGCATGTTGTTTAGCATCAAAATTAACCTTCTCCAAAGATGGAAGAGGCAACAAATCAATAGGTGCACGAGGTAGGAAACCATACACAACTTCAAAAGGGCACATCTTAGTAGTAGAATGCAATGAACGATTATAAGCAAATTCAATATGAGGCAAGCATTCCTCCCACATTTTCTTATTATTCTTCAAAACAGCCCTAAGCATAGTAGACAACGTTCTATTGACTACTTCAGTTTGTCCATCTGTTTGGGGGTGACAAGTAGTACTAAAAAGCAGTTTAGTCCCCAACTTAGCCCATAAACATCTCCAAAAGTGGCTAAGAAATTTAGTATCATGATCTGAAACAATAGTATTTGGCACACCATGCAAGCGAATAATTTCACGAAAGAACAAATCAGCAACATTAACAGCATCATCGCTTTTATGACATGGTATAAAGTGTGCCATTTTCGAGAATCTATCCACGACAACAAATATGCTATCCCTCCCCTTCTTTGTTCGAGGTAAACCTAAAACAAAGTCCATAGATATATCCTCCCAAGGAACACTAGGTACAGGCAAAGGCATATATAAACCATGAGGATTGAGTCGTGACTTAGCTTTTTGACATGTAGTGCAGCGAGCAATAAAACGCTCAACATCCCGTCTCATCTTTGGCCAAAAGAAATGTGTAGCAAGTACGTCCTCCGCCTTCTTCACGCCAAAGTGTCCCATTAATCCTCCTCCATGCGCCTCCTGCAACAACAAAAGATGAACGGAGCTAGCTGGAATGCATAGCTTGTTAGCACGAAACACAAATCCATCGTTAACAACAAACTTGTTCCACATTCTTCCTTCTTTACAATTCTGCATTACATCTTTAAAATCAGCATCATGCACATATTGATCTTTGATGGTCTCCAAACCAAATATTTTGAAGTCAAGTTGTGAAAGCATAGTATAGCGACGAGACAATGCATCAGCAATAACATTTTCTTTTCCCTTCTTGTGTTTAATGACATAAGGGAAAGTCTCAATGAATTCAACCCATTTAGCATGTCTACGATTCAGTTTAGCTTGACTTTTAATATGTTTCAAAGATTCATGATCAGAATGTATAACAAATTCTTTGGGCCATAAATAATGTTGCCATGTTTCTAAAGTCCGAACAAGAGCATATAATTCTTTATCATAAGTAGAATAATTCAGACTAGGCCCTCTCAATTTTTCAGAAAAGTATGCAACAGGTTTGCCATCTTGTAATAACACACCTCCTAATCCAATTCCACTAGCATCACATTCAAGCTCAAAAGTCTTATTAAAATCAGGAAGTTGGAGTAAAGGAGCATGTGTCAACTTATCTTTCAATACCGTGAAGGCTTCTTCCTGTGCGGTACCCCAAAGAAAAGGCACATCTTTCTTTGTAAGCTCATTGAGAGGTGCAGCAATGGTGCTGAAATCTCTCACAAAACGCCTATAGAATCCAGCGAGGCCAAGAAAACTGCTCACTTGTGTGACCGTTTTGGGCTGCGGCCAACTCTCAATAGCTTCAATCTTGGCTTTATCAACTTCAATTCCCTGTGGAGTAACAACATAGCCAAGAAAAGATACTCGGTCGGTGCAAAAGGTGCACTTCCCAAGGTTACCAAACAAACGTGCATCACGTAGAGCAATAAAAACAGCACGTAAATGTTCCAAATGTTCTTCCAAAGATCTGCTATAAATCAATATGTCATCAAAGTAAACTACCACAAATCGTCCAATGAAAGCACGTAAAACATCGTTCATTAATCTCATGAAAGTACTAGGTGCATTAGTTAACCCAAAAGGCATGACTAACCACTCATATAATCCAAACTTAGTTTTAAATGCTGTTTTCCATTCATCTCCCAATTTCATACGAATTTGATGGTAGCCACTACGCAAATCAACTTTGGAGAATATTGTAGAGCCACTCAATTCATCAAGCATATCATCTAGCCTAGGAATAGGATGACGATAACGAATAGTAATATTATTAATGCCTCTACAATCAACACATGATAGAGGCAAAGGTGTCCCGTCTTTCGATGAGATGGTGGATTTCGCTTTGGTGGAAGTCGACTTTGACGATCCGACTACGAACGTGCGAGGACGTCGCGCCTTAGCAATCGCTAAACCAACTCCGAGAGGTTATTGACCACGCCGGAGCACGATCAACCTGACCACGAGGGTCTGTTTCCTGCGAGCAAACGAAGAACAAGCAAGAAACTAAGATTGCAATCTGGATATTGCGAATATAAGATGAAAGCTTTATTGATCAAGGTGGGGTTCTGTGACGCCTTTGTCTGGTCGTTGAACACAAACGAAGTACGCGAAGTTGCAGCTATGGCGAACTTTTAATCTAAACAAAACCCAAAGTCTAAACGATGCCCTAAGGGCTGTATATATGGAGGAAGAGGGGGAGAATTTCGTGGCCCTTGGTGGAGGGGTCCGAAATCAACCCTATCTCTTGTTTCCCCACACATACGGACTCTAAAAATAGCCTATACTTATGTATTTCGAAATTACATGGGCCTGGCCCAATAATAAGGTGACGCAGCACCTAAAATAGCCTCGGGACGAAATTTATGAAGTGGCATCTTGTATATTTCGTCCAAGGCTTCACGCACCCATTATGGTGGCTTCAAAGTCCTGAAATCATCACTTGTAACTCCGTTCTTGTTTCCCTTGCGCATGCCATCATCTCCCAGCTTGTTCTTGCTCCAATGTTCATCCTTCTCCAAGCTAGGCCCTTCATTTGTAAGCAACACAAATGTATCCAATTTAGGCAGCATCATATTCTCATGAACATTAGAATCATTACCGACAAACGAAAGTACCTGGTAATTTAGTTGGCGTGCACGAGCTCTAGTAATTGGTCCAGTATGTATAGCAGCAGGGCCTGTGGGTGTAACAATTGTATTGATGTCCTCATCATCCTCCCCTTCTTGAAATGAAGTCGTCCTCGACGGTAGTTCATCTTCCTCACCCAAATAAGGCTTCAAATCTGCAATGTTAAAAGTGGGACTAACCCCAAAATCTGCAGGCAGCTCAAGTTTATATGCATTATCATTTATTTTCTCTAACACCTTAAAGGGACCATCAGCACGTGGCATTAACTTTGATTTGCGCAAATCAGGAAATCTATCCTTACGCAAATGTAACCAAACAAGATCTCCAGGTGCAAACACAACATGTTTTCTACCCTTATCCCCAGCAAGTTTATATTTAGCATTCATGCGCTCAATGTTTTCCTTAGTTAACTCATGCATTTTTAAAATCAATTCAGCACGTTGTTTAGCATCAAAATTAACCTTCTCCGAAGATGGAAGAGGCAACAAATCAATAGGTGCACGAGGTAGGAAACCATACACAACTTCAAAAGGGCACATCTTAGTAGTAGAATGCAATGAACGATTATAAGCAAATTCAATATGAGGCAAGCATTCCTCCCACATTTTCTTATTATTCTTCAAAACAGCCCTAAGCATAGTAGACAACGTTCTATTGACTACTTCAGTTTGTCCATCAGTTTGGGGGTGACAAGTAGTACTAAAAAGCAGTTTAGTCCCCAACTTAGCCCATAAACATCTCCAAAAGTGGCTAAGAAATTTAGTATCACGATCTGAAACAATAGTATTTGGCACACCATGCAAGCGAATAATTTCACGAAAGAACGAATCAGCAACATTAACAGCATCATCGCTTTTATGACATGGTATAAAGTGTGCCATTTTCGAGAATCTATCCACGACAACAAATATGCTATCCCTCCCCTTCTTTGTTCGAGGTAAACCTAAAACAAAGTCCATAGATATATCCTCCCAAGGAACACTAGGTACAGGCAAAGGCATATATAAACCATGAGGATTGAGGCGTGACTTAGCTTTTTGACATGTAGTGCAGCGAGCAATAAAACGCTCAACATCCCGTCTCATCTTTGGCCAAAAGAAATGTGTAGCAAGTACATCCTCCGTCTTCTTCACGCCAAAGTGTCCCATTAATCCTCCTCCATGCGCCTCCTGCAACAACAAAAGACGAACGGAGCTAGCTGGAATGCATAGCTTGTTAGCACGAAACACAAATCCATCGTTAACGACAAACTTGTTCCACATTCTTCCTTCTTTACAATTCTGCATTACATCTTTAAAATCAGCATCATGCACATATTGATCTTTGATGGTCTCCAAACCAAATATTTTGAAGTCAAGTTGTGAAAGCATAGTATAGCGACGAGACAATGCATCAGCAATAACATTTTCTTTTCCCTTCTTGTGTTTAATGACATAAGGGAAAGTCTCAATGAATTCAACCCATTTAGCATGTCTACGATTCAGTTTAGCTTGACTGTTAATATGTTTCAAAGATTCATGATCAGAATGTATAACAAATTCTTTGGGCCATAAATAATGTTGCCATGTTTCTAAAGTCCGAACAAGAGCATATAATTCTTTATCATAAGTAGAATAATTCAGACTAGGCCCACTCAATTTTTCAGAAAAGTATGCAACAGGTTTGCCATCTTGTAATAACACACCTCCTAATCCAATTCCACTAGCATCACACTCAAGCTCAAAAGTCTTATTAAAATCAGGAAGTTGGAGTAAAGGAGCATGTGTCAACTTATCTTTCAATACCGTGAAGGCTTCTTCCTGTGCGGTACCCCAAACAAAAGGCACATCCTTCTTTGTAAGCTCGTTGAGAGGTGCAGCAATGGTGCTGAAATCTCTCACAAAACGCCTATAGAATCCAGCGAGGCCAAGAAAACTCCTCACTTGTGTGACCATTTTGGGCTGCGGCCAACTCTCAATAGCTTCAATCTTGTGATAGAGGCGGGGGGTGTCCCGATCTTTCGGTGAGATGATAACTATCGATTTGGTGGAGACGACTTTGACGATCCGACTACAAACGCGCACGACGTTGCGCCTTAGCAATCGCTAAACCAATCTCCTGAGGTTACTAACGATGCCGGAAGCACGGTCAGCCTGACCACGAAGGTCTATTCCTGCAAGCAATCGAAGAACGAGCAAGAATATGATAAAGCAATCTGAATATTGCAAATATATATGAGGTATTGATAATGGTGGGTGATAGAGGCGGGGGTGTCCCGATCTTTCGATGAGATGATAACTATCGATTTGGTGAAGATGACTTTGACGATCCGACTACAAACGTGCATGACGTTGTGCCTTAGCAATCGCTAAACCAACTCCGAAAGGTTATTGACCACGCTGGAGCACAATCAACCTGACCACGAAGGTCTATTCCTGCAAGCAATCGAAGAACAAGCAAGAATATGATAAAAGCAATCTGAATATTGCGAGTATATATGAAGTATTGATAAAGGTGGGGATCCGTAAGCGGTCTTGGTCTGGTCGTTGGACACAAACGAAGTACACGAAGTTGCAATGGCTAACTTTTAACTAAACAAATCCCAAGGAAAAGCTACTAGATGGATCTACTTATATAGGAGCAAGGGGTGGCGGCCAAGGAGGTGGGAGGACGTCCCAAGGCAGCCTAAAACTAAATCTAGGTCGTACAAGGCCAATGGGCCCAAGTGGAGGTGATGTAACACCTTTGGACTTGTAGTTTGACTCGGATTCTGCTGCAGCATCAGATTGTTTCGTCCACAACTCAACGCTCCGGACGAATTTGAAGGTGATTCCAATTGGGTTGGAAAGTGCACGAAATCTAGTTTCCAACAAAAAACGAATCACCCAATTCGGAGTCCGTATGAAAAACTTGTGTGCGTTTTGAGTCAGGTGTGTCTGTGGAGTCCGAATCTGAATCCAGAACGTGAGAGACTTGGACTCTATCTTCTCTTGGGCCAAAAGTGACGTGAGAGAACTTTGTGGACAGCAAATAAACATCTCTTTCTTCCTTATCTTCATATGTGGATTGTACAAATGTCCCATACACCTGCAATTAGACAAAACACAAAAGTGTGTGAAGTATTTTTGTTCTGGATAACATAAATAGATTATTGAATAGTTTGCACTAGAAATCACCTGACAAATATGCATATATGCAATATTTTTGATCATATCCAAGGTAGTCATGTCCTCATCATCCTCCCCTTCTTGAAAATAAAGCCGTCCTCGGCGTTGCTTAATCTGAAATGTGGCTAACAAAAGAGACAAGGTGTACATGTTGTATATGTATATGTCATCCATTTTTACTTCCCTTGATTTTTGCATATATGACACATGAATAGATGAGTAACTTGCATAGTTCATAAAATCTAAAGCCAAAAAATTAGCACAAGAAGTAGAAGGCATGAAAATATTACAACTCAGTTTGCACATATAAGTGAAGCTCTTACTCATTTCAAAAGATTGACAATGTTCATCATTAAACCATCCCAACATTGGTGAATAAACCTTACTTGCATCAAATTTACATGCTACAACATGCTTAAATAAGTAAACATGCAATAAGTCATTCAACACAGAATCATCACCAAGATTAGAGGTCATATCAAAATGATTAAACATTGGTTCTTTTGCATCAATAGTTAATTCAATGGGTGCACTCAAAATTGTTGGTATTTCAGTTGTTTGATCACATGGCAAAGTCAAATTATCAACGTAGTCCTCTAAAATAGGTGGTGTGATCAAAGTAGTGGGTAGCTCATCAGATGGTGCATTCAAATTGACAAGGCATTCATCATTCTCATGTAGAGATGGAAGATCAGTACCTTTGTCATTACCTCTTATGATCAACTCAGATGATGTAGCCACTCTCGGGGGCGATGTGTCACATGGTGGAGGTGATGTAGTCCTGACAACAACGGATGTGGTTGTCATAGTATGCCTAGTAGTTGAAGGAACAATCATATCAACTCTTGGAATGTGCACCGTGCGCTTGTTCTCCTCGTGGCCAACACGTCTGATGAGGACATCAATACAATTGTTACACCCACAGCCCCTGCTGCTATAGATACTGGACCAGTTACTAGAGCTCGTGCACGCCAACTAAATTACCAGGTACTTTCGTTTCTTGGTAATGATTCTAATGTTCATGAGAATATGATGCTGCCTAAATTGGATACATTTGTTTTGCTTACAAATGAAGGGCCTAGCTTGGAGAAGGATGAACATTGGAGCAAGAACAAGCTTGGAGATGATGGCATGCGCAAGGGGAACAAGAACAGAGTTACAAGTGATGATTTCAGGACTTTGAAGCCACCATAATGGGTGCATGAAGCCTTGGACGAAATATACAAGATGCCACTTCATAAATTTCGTCCCGTGGCTATTTTAGGTGCTGCGTCACCTTATTATTGGGCCAGGCCCATGTAATTTCGAAATACATAAGTATAGGCTATTTTTAGAGTCCGTATGTGTGGGGAAACAAGAGATAGGGTTGATTTCGGACCCCTCCACCAAGGGCCACGAAATTCCCCCCTCTTCCTCCATATATACAGCCCTTAGGGCATCGTTTAGACTTTGGGTTTTGTTTAGATTAAAAGTTCGCCATAGCTGCAACTTCGCGTACTTCGTTTGTGTTCAACGACCAGACAAAGGCGTCACAGAACCCCACCTTGATCAATAAAGCTTTCATCTTATATTCGCAATATCCAGATTGCAATCTTAGTTTCTTGCTTGTTCTTCGTTTGCTCGCAGGAAACAGACCCTCGTGGTCAGGTTGATCGTGCTCCGGCGTGGTCAATAACCTCTCGGAGTTGGTTTAGCGATTGCTAAGGCGCGACGTCCTCACACGTTCGTAGTCGGATCGTCAAAGTCGACTTCCACCAAAGCGATATCCATCATCTCATCGAAAGACGGGACACCTTTGCCTCTATCAGAATCTCTCTATTTAATCCACCCAGAAAACGTGCAAGCATAGCTTCATTCTCCTCAACAATACCACATCTAATCATGCCAGTTTGTAATTCCTGATAATATTCTTCTACAGAATTTTTTCCTTGTCTTAAACGCTGCAATTTTTGAAGCAATTCACGTTGATAATATGGTGGAACCCAACGCGTACGCATAGCAGTTTTCAAAGCAGCCCAAGTAGTTGGAATAGGATATAATCTACAATGTTCAGACCACCATACACATGCAAAACTAGTGAAAGCACAAACAGCAGCAGCAACTCGTCTCTCCTCAGGATATTGTAAACATGTAAATCGTTGTTCAGTTTCTAACTCCCAAGTAAGATATATATCAGGAACATATCTACCCTCAAATGGTGGAATATTCAATTTCAGTTTAGGAATATGGACATCATCTCGTACCTGAGGTGGTGGTGCATGCCTACCATTACGAATATATACCTGAGGTCGACCTGGTGGTGGTGGTACAGGTGGCTGCACGTAGTGTTGATTTTGATCAACCTCATCCTCATAGTCTCCCACATAATCATCCTCCTCCGCATCAGCAGCAGGAGCCACAGAAGTATCAACAGCAGCACCAACAGTTTGGCCAAACGCAAGAGGAACACGGCTTGCTCGGCGGAGGTCTGCTTCGCGACGTGGAGGTAGTCGTTGTTGTTGTTGTTGTTGGAGAGGTGCGTTAACTGCAGCGGGTGGTGGTGGTGGAAGACGCGCAAGCAATTCATTAAACTTGTTATCGAGCTTTGTTTCGAACGTCTTCTCAAAGCCAGTGATCTTCTCCATGGCCTCTTCAAAATTGTTCAGCACATCTTGCACCTGTTCAGTCATCATTTGCTGAAACTTATCATGAAGCTCCTTGTTCGATAAATTCTCCCAATCAATCTCGTCAGCTTGTGATCCTGGCATGGTTAGCAGCAATAGAAACACACAAGAATATGATCCTACAGACTACGAACAAGTGGTGGTGGTGGGTGTCACAAATCCGTCAAGCAAATCTCAAATTCTTACCAGTTCTTACCCAGCAGCAGGCGGTGATCGGCAACCGTTGTAGTCAAAAACTCTCAAAGCTTGGATAGAGCGATTACCAGGGAGAGTCAAACGCACGACGTAGATGTATGTGGAGCTGGGAAGGCTTATAATATGGTAGCAAAAAGGGTCAGCAATAATCAATTCAGAGATGCAAAGTTGAATAAACGCTCAACGACGGTACTGTGCTGGTCCTAGGCTAGACTGTGCTAGAGATGCGAGCCTAGAACACTAACAAAATCACGGCGCGGCACGTAAACAAGGGAAAAGCACAATCTGAATTTTTTTATTTTTTCGCTCTTTTTTTTGCGCTCTTTTTTTTTGCGCTGCTTTTTTTTTGCGAAAAATCATTATAATGGCGAGTGTCTCAAAACTCTTCCTAGCTCAAACTGACAGGATGGGCACGAAATTTTTTCGACCAAAATTTTTTTTTTCGACTGCCCGGACCCAAAAACTGGAAACGGGTCAAAAAAAACTTCCTATAATGGCACCTGTCTCAAAACACTCAGAAACACCTAAAAATAGGATAGCCAGAAATTTTTTCGAAAAATGCGTTTTCGAAAAATTTTGGGCCTAAACGGAGCGTGGCTACCCGACTCTTTTTTTTTTCCGAAACCTACTCCGGCAAGGAAACACGAATCGGAATCTAGATGGATCCCGAAAACAAACCTAATAAGCAAAGAACTCGGATTGGTGGTGGATATATGGTGGTGGTATATGGCAGCGGTGGTGGTAGCGGTGGTAGTATATGGATATGGATCGGTGGTGGTATATGGACACGGATTGGTGGTGGTATATGGATACGGATTCGGTGCGGTGGTGGTAGATGGCAAGGGCGATGATGATGGTGCGGCGGCGGCGTGACAACTTATGACCAGAACTCGAAACTCTAAAAGACTAGACTCTAAGACCAGCAACTAGACACGACGATGCAACCGCAAATTCAACAAAGCAAAACCCTAAAAAGATTATGCAAGGCTCAGATTGGTTCGGATATGATGAACTAACCCTAATTTTTTTTTGTGGCTTTTTCGTGGACTCTAGGTATGAAGAACAGACTCGATCTAAACTACGAAAAACTGTAAAATCTCACCGAGCAACCTGGAAATCTGATACCACTTGATAGAGGCAAAGGTGTCCCGTCTTTCGATGAGATGGTGGATTTCGCTTTGGTGGAAGTTGACTTTGACGATCCGACTACGAACGTGTGAGGACGTCGCGCCTTAGCAATCGCTAAACCAACTCCGAGAGGTTATTGACCACGCCGGAGCACGATCAACCTGACCACGAGGGTCTGTTTCCTGCGAGCAAACGAAGAACAAGCAAGAAACTAAGATTGCAATCTGGATATTGCGAATATAAGATGAAAGCTTTATTGATCAAGGTGGGGTTCTGTGACGCCTTTGTCTGGTCGTTGAACACAAACGAAGTACGCGAAGTTGCAGCTATGGCGAACTTTTAATCTAAACAAAACCCAAAGTCTAAACGATGCCCTAAGGGCTGTATATATGGAGGAAGAGGGGGGAATTTCGTGGCCCTTGGTGGAGGGGTCCGAAATCAACCCTATCTCTTGTTTCCCCACACATACGGACTCTAAAAATAGCCTATACTTATGTATTTCGAAATTACATGGGCCTGGCCCAATAATAAGGTGACGCAGCACCTAAAATAGCCTCGGGATGAAATTTATGAAGTGGCATCTTGTATATTTCGTCCAAGGCTTCATGCACCCATTATGGTGGCTTCAAAGTCCTGAAATCATCACTTGTAACTCCGTTCTTGTTCCCCTTGCGCATGCCATCATCTGCATGCTTGTTCTTGCTCCAATGTTCATCCTTCTCCAAGCTAGGCCCTTCATTTGTAAGCAAAACAAATGTATCCAATTTAGGCAGCATCATATTCTCATGAACATTAGAATCATTACCAAGAAACGAAAGTACCTGGTAATTTAGTTGGCGTGCACGAGCTCTAGTAATTGGTCCAGTATGTATAGCAGCAGGGGCTGTGGGTGTAACAGTTGTATTGATGTCCTCATCACTAGTTTTGCATGTGTATGGTGGTCTGAACATTGTAGATTATATCCTATTCCAACTACTTGGGATGCTTTGAAAACTGCTATGCGTACGCGTTGGGTTCCACCATATTATCAACGTGAATTGCTTCAAAAATTGCAGCGTTTAAGACAAGGAAAAAATTCTGTAGAAGAATATTATCAGGAATTACAAACTGGCATGATTAGATGTGGTATTGTTGAGGAGAATGAAGCTATGCTTGCACGTTTTCTGGGTGGATTAAATAGAGAGATTCAGACCATTCTAGACTATAAGGAGTATACTAATATCACTCGTTTATTCCATCTTGCTTGTAAAGCTGAACGTGAAGTGCAGGATCGACAAGCATTGGGGCGAACTAACTTTTCTGCAGGCCGACCTTCATCATGGACACCACGTGCATCTTCTACTTCAACTGCACCAGCACCTCCATCCGGTGCCACCTCCAGCCGTGATACAAGAAAACAGGCACAACCACCATTATCTGCCAAGAGCACACCTGCGGGGTCTGCACAGCGTTCTTCTTCTTCCATGGCATCAACAGGGCACACAAGTGATATTATTTGTCGTCGTTGTAAGGGAGGAGGTCATTATGCGAGGGAATGCAAATCTCCGCGTGTGATGATTGCTACTGCGGATGGTGGATATGAGTCCGCTAGTGACTATGATGAGGAGACATTGGCTCTTATTACACGTGAAGAACATGGTGGAGATGATTCTGATCATGAGACACAATACATGGCTCCTGAAGACGCTGACAGGTATGAATGTTTAGTTGCTCAACGTGTTTTGAGTGTGCAGGTCACACAAGCTGAGCAAAATCAGAGGCACAATTTGTTCCATACCAAGGGAGTTGTGAAGGAACGTTCTGTGCGCGTCATAATAGACGGAGGGAGCTGCAACAACTTGGCTAGCATGGAGATGGTGGAGAAGCTTTCTCTCACCACAAGACCACATCCACATCCTTACTACATCCAATGGTTCAACAACAGCGGCAAGGTTAAGGTAACACGTACTGTTCGTGTGCATTTTAGTATCTCTACATATGCTGATTATGTTGATTGTGATGTGGTACCTATGCAAGCATGTTCCTTATTACTTGGTAGACCATGGCAATTTGATAAAAATTCTGTACACCATGGTAGAAACAATCACTATACTCTTGTTCATAAGGATAGAAATATTACTTTGCTTCCTATGACTCCTGATTCCATTTTGAAAGATGATATTAATAGACCTAATAAAGCAAAACAGGAGACGAATAAGAGTGAAAATCAGATTGTGGCAAAAGAATTTGAGCAACAAATGAAGCCTAATAATAAACCATCTAGTGTTGCTTCTGAAATTAAATTGAAAAGTGCATGTTTATTTGCCACCAAATCTGATATTGATGAGCTAGATTTCAGCAAATCTGTTTGCTATGCTTTTGTGTGCAAAGAGGCATTATTTTCATTCGAGGACGTGCCTTCCTCTTTGCCTCCTGCTGTCACTAACATTTTGCAGGAGTTCGCTGACGTCTTTCCACAAGACGTGCCACCGGGATTACCGCCTATTCGAGGGATTGAGCATCAGATTGACTTAATTCCCGGTGCTTCACTGCCAAACCGTGCACCATACCGTACCAATCCAGAGGAGACGAAGGAGATTATGCGTCAAGTACAAGAGCTTCTCAACAAAGGTTATATACGCGAATCCCTTAGTCCTTGTGCTGTTCCTATTATTCTAGTGCCGAAAAAGGATGGTACATCACGTATGTGTGTTGATTGTAGAGGCATTAATAATATTACTATTCGTTATCGTCATCCTATTCCTAGGCTAGATGATATGCTTGATGAATTGAGTGGCTCTTCAATATTCTCCAAAGGTGATTTGCGTAGTGGCTACCATCAAATTCATATGAAATTGGGAGATGAATGGAAAACAGCATTTAAAACTAAGTTTGGATTATATGAGTGGTTAGTCATGCCTTTTGGGTTAACTAATGCACCTAGTACTTTCATGAGATTAATGAACGAAGTTTTACGTGCTTTCATTGGACGATTTGTGGTAGTTTACTTTGATGACATATTGATTTATAGCAGATCTTTGGAAGAACATTTGGAACATTTACGTGCTGTTTTTATTGCTTTACGTGATGCACGTTTGTTTGGTAACCTTGGGAAGTGCACCTTTTGCACCGACCGAGTATCTTTTCTTGGCTATGTTGTTACTCCACAGGGAATTGAAGTTGATAAAGCCAAGATTGAAGCTATTGAGAGTTGGCCGCAGCCCAAAACGGTCACACAAGTGAGGAGTTTTCTTGGCCTCGCTGGATTCTATAGGCGTTTTGTGAGAGATTTCAGCACCATTGCTGCACCTCTCAATGAGCTTACAAAGAAAGATGTGCCTTTTCTTTGGGGTACCGCACAGGAAGCAGCCTTCACGGTATTGAAAGATAAGTTGACACATGCTCCTTTACTCCAACTTCCTGATTTTAATAAGACTTTTGAGCTTGAATGTGATGCTAGTGGAATTGGATTAGGAGGTGTGTTATTACAAGATGGCAAACCTGTTGCATACTTTTCTGAAAAATTGAGTGGGCCTAGTCTGAATTATTCTACTTATGATAAAGAATTATATGCTCTTGTTCGGACTTTAGAAACATGGCAACATTATTTATGGCCCAAAGAATTTGTTATACATTCCGATCATGAATCTTTGAAACATATTAAAAGTCAAGCTAAACTGAATCGTAGACATGCTAAATGGGTTGAATTCATTGAGACTTTCCCTTATGTCATTAAACACAAGAAGGGAAAAGAAAATGTTATTGCTGATGCATTGTCTCGTCGCTATACTATGCTTTCACAACTTGACTTCAAAATATTTGGTTTGGAGACCATCAAAGATCAATATGTGCATGATGCTGATTTTAAAGATGTAATGCATAATTGTAAAGAAGGAAGAATGTGGAACAAGTTTGTTGTTAACGATGGATTTGTGTTTCGTGCTAACAAGCTATGCATTCCAGCTAGCTCCGTTCGTCTTTTGTTGTTGCAGGAGGCACATGGAGGAGGATTAATGGGACACTTTGGCGTGAAGAAGACGGAGGACGTACTTGCTACACATTTCTTTTGGCCAAAGATGAGACGGGATGTTGAGCGTTTTATTGCTCGCTGCAATACATGTCAAAAAGCTAAGTCACGACTCAATCCTCACGGTTTATATATGCCTTTGCCTGTACCTAGTGTTCCTTGGGAGGATATATCTATGGACTTTGTTTTAGGTTTACCTCGAACAAAGAAGGGGAGGGATAGCATATTTGTTGTCGTGGATAGATTCTCGAAAATGGCACACTTTATACCATGTCATAAAAGTGATGATGCTGTTAATGTTGCTGATTTGTTCTTTCGTGAAATTATTCGCTTGCATGGTGTGCCAAATACTATTGTTTCAGATCGTGATACTAAATTTCTTAGCCACTTTTGGAGATGTTTATGGGCTAAGTTGGGGACTAAACTGCTTTTTAGTACTACTTGTCACCCCCAAACTGATGGATAAACTGAAGTAGTCAATAGAACATTGTCTACTATGCTTAGGGCTGTTTTGAAGAATAATAAGAAAATGTGGGAGGAATGCTTGCCTCATATTGAATTTGCTTATAATCGTTCATTGCATTCTACTACTAAGATGTGCCCTTTTGAAGTTGTGTATGGTTTCCTACCTCGTGCACCTATTGATTTGTTGCCTCTTCCATCTTCGGAGAAGGTTAATTTTGATGCTAAACAACGTGCTGAATTGATTTTAAAAATGCATGAGTTAACTAAGGAAAACATTGAGCGCATGAATGCTAAATATAAACTTGCTGGAGATAAGGGTAGAAAACATGTTGTGTTTGCACCTGGAGATCTTGTTTGGTTACATTTGCGTAAGGATAGATTTCCTGATTTGCGCAAATCAAAGTTAATGCCACGTGCTAATGGTCCCTTTAAGGTGTTAGAGAAAATAAATGATAATGCATATAAACTTGAGCTGCCTGCAAATTTTGGGGTTAGTCCCACTTTTAACATTGCAGATTTGAAGCCTTATTTGGGTGAGGAAGATGAACTTCCGTCGAGGACGACTTCATTTCAAGAAGGGGAGGATGATGAGGACATCAATACAATTGTTACACCCACAGCCCCTGCTGCTATACATACTGGACCAATTACTAGAGCTCGTGCACGCCAACTAAATTACCAGGTACTTTCGTTTCTTGGTAATGATTCTAATGTTCATGAGAATATGATGCTGCCTAAATTGGATACATTTGTTTTGCTTACAAATGAAGGGCCTAGCTTGGAGAAGGATGAACATTGGAGCAAGAACAAGCATGGAGATGATGGCATGCGCAAGGGAAACAAGAACGGAGTTACAAGTGATGATTTCAGGACTTTGAAGCCACCATAATGGGTGCATGAAGCCTTGGAAGAAATATACAAGACGCCACTTCATAAATTTCGTCCCGAGGCTATTTTAGGTGCTGCGTCACCTTATTATTGGGCCAGGCCCATGTAATTTCGAAATACATAAGTATAGGCTATTTTTAGAGTCCGTATGTGTGGGGAAACAAGAGATAGGGTTGATTTCGGACCCCTCCACCAAGGGCCACGAAATTCTCCCCCTCTTCCTCCATATATACAGCCCTTAGGGCATCGTTTAGACTTTGGGTTTTGTTTAGATTAAAAGTTCGCCATAGCTGCAACTTCGCGTACTTCGTTTGTGTTCAACGACCAGACAAAGGCGTCACAGAACCCCACCTTGATCAATAAAGCTTTCATCTTATATTCGCAATATCCAGATTGCAATCTTAGTTTCTTGCTTGTTCTTCGTTTGCTCGCAGGAAACAGACCCTCGTGGTCAGGTTGATCGTGCTCCGGCGTGGTCAATAACCTCTCGGAGTTGGTTTAGCGATTGCTAAGGCGCGACGTCCTCGCACGTTCGTAGTCGGATCGTCAAAGTCGACTTCCACCAAAGCGAAATCCACCATCTCATCGAAAGACGGGACACCTTTGCCTCTATCAATTTTGAAGTCAAGTTGTGAAAGCATAGTATAGCGGCGAGACAATGCATCAGCAATAACATTTTCTTTTCCCTTCTTGTGTTTAATGACATAAGGGAAAGTCTCAATGAGTTCAACCCATTTAGCATGTCTACGATTCAGTTTAGCTTGACTTTTAATATGTTTCAAAGATTCATGATCAGAATGTATAACAAATTCTTTGGGCCATAAATAATGTTGCCATGTTTCTAAAGTCCGAACAAGAGCATATAATTCTTTATCATAAGTAGAATAATTCAGACTAGGCCCACTCAATTTTTCAGAAAAGTATGCAACAGGTTTGCCATCTTGTAATAACACACCTCCTAATCCAATTCCACTAGCATCACATTCAAGCTCAAAAGTCTTATTAAAATCAGGAAGTTGGAGTAAAGGAGCATGTGTCAACTTATCTTTCAATACCGTGAAGGCTTCTTCCTGTGCGGTACCCCAAAGAAAAGGCACATCTTTCTTTGTAAGCTCATTGAGAGGTGCAGCAATGGTGCTGAAATCTCTCACAAAACGCCTGTAGAATCCAGCGAGGCCAAGAAAACTCCTCACTTGTGTGACCGTTTTGGGTTGCGGCCAAGTCTCAATAGCTTCAATCTTGGCTTTATCAACTTCAATTCCCTGTGGAGTAACAACATAGCCAAGAAAAGATACTCAGTCGGTGCGAAAGGTGCACTTCCCAAGGTTACCAAACAAACGTGCATCACGTAGAGCAATAAAAACAGCACGTAAATGTTCCAAATGTTCTTCCAAAGATCTGCTATAAATCAATATGTCATCAAAGTAAACTACCACAAATCGTCCAATGAAAGCACGTAAAACTTCGTTCATTAATCTCATGAAAGTACTAGGTGCATTAGTTAACCCAAAAGGCATGACTAACCACTCATATAATCCAAACTTAGTTTTAAATGCTGTTTTCCATTCATCTCCCAATTTCATACGAATTTGATGGTAGCCACTACGCAAATCAACTTTGGAGAATATTGTAGAGCCACTCAATTCATCAAGCATATCATCTAGCCTAGGAATAGGATGACGATAACGAATAGTAATATTATTAATGCCTCTACAATCAACACACATACGTGATGTACCATCCTTTTTTGGCACTAGAATAATAGGAACAGCACAAGGACTAAGGGATTCGCGTATATAACCTTTGTCGAGAAGCTCTTGTACTTGACGCATAATCTCCTTCGTCTCCTCTGGATTGGTACGGTATGGTGCACGGTTTGGCAGTGAAGCACCGGGAATTAAGTCAATCTGATGCTCAATCACTCGAATAGGCGGTAATCCCGGTGGCACGTCTTGTGGAAAAACGTCAGCCTGCAAAATGTTAGTGACAGCAGGAGGCAAAGAGGAAGGCACGTCCTCGAATGAAAATAATGCCTCTTTGCACACAAAAGCATAGCAAACAGATTTGCTGAAATCTAGCTCATCAATATCAGATTTGGTGGCAAATAAACATGCACTTTTCAATTTAATTTCAGAAGCAACACTAGATGGTTTATTATTAGGCTTCATTTGTTGCTCAAATTCTTTTGCCACAATCTGATTTTCACTCTTATTCGTCTCCTGTTTTGCTTTATTAGCTCTATTAATATCATCTTTCAAAATGGAATCAGGAGTCATAGGAAGCAAAGTAATATTTTTATCCTTATGAACAAGAGTATAGTGATTGTTTCTACCATGGTGTACAGAATTTTTATCAAATTGCCATGGTCTACCAAGTAATAAGGAACATGCTTGCATAGGTACCACATCACAATCAACATAATCAGCATATGTAGAGATACTAAAATGCACAGGAACAGTACATGCTACCTGATGAGGACATCAATACAATTGTTACACCCACAGCCCCTGCTGCTATACATACTGGACCAATTACTAGAGCTCGTGCACGCCAACTAAATTACCAGGTACTTTCGTTTCTTGGTAATGATTCTAATGTTCATGAGAATATGATGCTGCCTAAATTGGATACATTTGTTTTGCTTACAAATGAAGGGCCTAGCTTGGAGAAGGATGAACATTGGAGCAAGAACAAGCGTGGAGATGATGGTATGCGCAAGGGGAACAAGAACGGAGTTACAAGTGATGATTTCAGGACTTTGAAGCCACCATAATGGGTGCATGAAGCCTTGGACGAAATATACAAGATGCCACTTCACAAATTTCGTCCCGAGGCTATTTTAGGTGCTGCGTCACCTTATTATTGGGCCAGGCCCATGTAATTTCGAAATACATAAGTATAGGCTATTTTTAGAGTCCGTATGTGTGGGGAAACAAGAGATAGGGTTGATTTCGGACCCCTCCACCAAGGGCCACGAAATTCCCCCCCTCTTCCTCCATATATACAGCCCTTAGGGCATCGTTTAGACTTCGGGTTTTGTTTAGATTAAAAGTTCGCCATAGCTGCAACTTCGCGTACTTCGTTTGTGTTCAACGACCAGACAAAGGCGTCACAGAACCCCACCTTGATCAATAAAGCTTTCATCTTATATTCGCAATATCCAGATTGCAATCTCAGTTTCTTGCTTGTTCTTTGTTTGCTCGCAGGAAACAGACCCTCGTGGTCAGGTTGATCGTGCTCCGGCGTGGTCAATAACCTCTCGGAGTTGGTTTAGCGATTGCTAAGGCGCGACGTCCTCGCACGTTCGTAGTCGGATCGTCAAAGTCGACTTCCACCAAAGCGATATCCATCATCTCATCGAAAGACGGGACACCTTTGCCTCTATCACTTTGTTTTAGGTTTACCTCGAACAAAGAAGGGGAGGGATAGCATATTTGTTGTCGTGGATAGATTCTCGAAAATGGCACACTTTATACCATGTCATAAAAGCGATGATGCTGTTAATGTTGCTGATTTGTTCTTTCGTGAAATTATTCGCTTGCATGGTGTGCCAAATACTATTGTTTCAGATCGTGATACTAAATTTCTTAGCCACTTTTGGAGATGTTTATGGGCTAAGTTGGGGACTAAGCTGCTTTTTAGTACTACTTGTCACCCCCAAACTGATGGACAAACTGAAGTAGTCAATAGAACGTTGTCTACTATGCTTAGGGCTGTTTTGAAGAATAATAAGAAAATGTGGGAGGAATGCTTGCCTCATATTGAATTTGCTTATAATCGTTCATTGCATTCTACTACTAAGATGTGCCCTTTTGAAGTTGTGTATGGTTTCCTACCTCGTGCACCTATTGATTTGTTGCCTCTTCCATCTTCGGAGAAGGTTAATTTTGATGCTAAACAACGTGCTTAATTGATTTTAAAAATGCATGAGTTAACTAAGGAAAACATTGAGCGCATGAATGCTAAATATAAACTTGCTGGAGATAAGGGTAGAAAACATGTTGTGTTTGCACCTGGAGATCTTGTTTGGTTACATTTGCGTAAGGATAGATTTCCTGATTTGCGCAAATCAAAGTTAATGCCACGTGCTGATGGTCCCTTTAAGGTGTTAGAGAAAATAAATGATAATGCATATAAACTTGAGCTGCCTGCAGGTTTTGGGGTTAGTCCCACTTTTAACATTGCAGATTTGAAGCCTTATTTGGGTGAGGAAGATGAACTTCCGTCGAGGACGACTTCATTTCAAGAAGGGGAGGATGATGAGGACATCAATACAATTGTTACACCCACAGCCCCTGCTGCTATAGATACTGGACCAGTTACTAGAGCTCGTGCACGCCAACTAAATTACCAGGTACTTTCGTTTCTTGGTAATGATTCTAATGTTCATGAGAATATGATGCTGCCTAAATTGGATACATTTGTTTTGCTTACAAATGAAGGGCCTAGCTTGGAGAAGGATGAACATTGGAGCAAGAACAAGCATGGAGATGATGGCATGCGCAAGGGGAACAAGAACAGAGTTACAAGTGATGATTTCAGGACTTTGAAGCCACCATAATGGGTGCATGAAGCCTTGGACGAAATATACAAGATGCCACTTCATAAATTTCGTCCCGAGGCTATTTTAGGTGCTGCGTCACCTTATTATTGGGCCAGGCCCATGTAATTTCGAAATACATAAGTATAGGCTATTTTTAGAGTCCGTATGTGTGGGGAAACAAGAGATAGGGTTGATTTCGGACCCCTCCACCAAGGGCCACGAAATTCCCCCCTCTTCCTCCATATATACAGCCCTTAGGGCATCGTTTAGACTTTGGGTTTTGTTTAGATTAAAAGTTCGCCATAGCTGCAACTTCGCGTACTTCGTTTGTGTTCAACGACCAGACAAAGGGCGTCACAGAACCCCACCTTGATCAATAAAGCTTTCATCTTATATTCGCAATATCCAGATTGCAATCTTAGTTTCTTGCTTGTTCTTCGTTTGCTCGCAGGGAACAGACCCTCGTGGTCAGGTTGATCGTGCTCCGGCGTGGTCAATAACCTCTCGGAGTTGGTTTAGCGATTGCTAAGGCGCGACGTCCTCGCACGTTCGTAGTCGGATCGTCAAAGTCAACTTCCACCAAAGCGAAATCCACCATCTCATCGAAAGACGGGACACCTTTGCCTCTATCAACGTCGTTTTATTTCCTGTTCAGCTTTGCAAGCAAGATGAAACAAATGGTCCATAGGATAACACTCTTCATGAATTAGTATCTCTTGAATATCACGGTTTAATCCTCCCCAAAATCTATCCATAAAATCATCTTCACTTTCTTGTAAAGAGGAATGCAACAAGGTAGTTTGTAAATCATCATAATATTTTGTTACAGTTTCACTACCTTGTTTTAAGTGTTGCAACTTCTTAATCATGTCACGAGTATAATAAGCAGGGACGAAAGTATGTCGCATGGCAAGTTTCAAATCATCCCAAGTAGTAGGTATATAATCAGGGTGTAACCGACAATATTCACTCCACCAAACCAAAGCATAACCAGTGAAAGAACCAACCGCAACCTTAACCTTTTTATGTTCATCGAAATTATGGGAAGCAAATATATTTTTTATGTCGAACTCCCATTCAATATATAAAGCAGGTTTAAAATGGCCATTAAATGGTGGTATAGATACGTTAACCTGATCATGTGCATTTGGAAGTTTGTGCACCTCTCGTGACGGTTGTGGTATTTGCAAAGGTGGTGGCACGTCTCCCGCGATCGACAAAGCCCATGAATTGACTCTGGATCCTGTCATGATTAGTAGAACAAGAAACAAAACCCAAAAATAATGTTCCTATAACTACTAGGATGTGGTGGTAAAACGCTCACAGTAAAGCAAATATCAATGTCTTACAAGTTCTTACCATGCAGCAGGCGGTGATCGGCAACCAGCGGTGTCAAGTAACTCCGAATATTGAGTAAAGCGATTGCCAGGGGAGCGTACGTATACACGGTGTAGAAATATGTGGAGCTGGGTTGGCTATATATGGTAGCAAAAGATTAGCAATAATCAATTCAAAGATGCAATGTTGAATAAACGCTCAACGACGGTACTGTGCTGGTCCTAGGCTAGACCGGACTAGAGACGCGGGCCTAGAACACTAATGAGGTCACGGCGTAGCACAACTAGCATCAATGAAGGATACTAAGTAGCTCTTGACAGCAAGATATAAGTGAAGATCACAACGGCAGTGAAGATAATGATGAAAAACAACTGCCAAGCAGGATATACAACAACTCTGTCTCCAACTTTCCTCTGGAAAAGTTTGTGCCAATTTTTTTGTTTTTTTTTCTCTCTTTTTTTTTCCTCACACTTTTTTTTCTTTCTCTCCTTTTTTTTCTCTGACTTTTTTTCTCCTTTTTTTTCTCTCGTTTTCTTCTCTCTTTTTTTTCTCCCTCTTTCCAAAACAAACTAGATAAGATGCAGATTGGATCAAGTGAAGATGTGAACGATCTCAACTATTATTATATCAATGAATGGTGGGTAGCACGTGGTGGAAATTGATGGATGGGTGGTGGACAATGGAAGAGATAATGATGCAGCGGTGGCGTGACTAATGTGAACAGAACTCGAAACTCTAAACGACCTAGACACTAAGACCAGCAACTCGACATGACGATGCAACCGATAATTCAACTATGCAAGCAATGAAAAGAAAATTGCAAAGGCTCAGACTGGCTTGGACCAAGGATGAATAGATCTAACTCTTTTTTGTGGCTTTTTCTTGGACAATAGGTAAGAAAATAAATCTAATCTAGGAAAACTGGAAATTCTCACCGAGCAACCTGAAAACTGATACCACTTGATAGAGGCGAGGGTCCCGATCTTTCCTTTTTTCTCTTTTTTTTCTCTATCTTCTTCTTTTTTTTCTCACGCCTTTTTTTTTCTTTTTCTTCTCCCTCTTTTTCTTTTTTTTACTTTGATAGAGGCGGGGGTGTCCCGATCTTTCGATGAGATGATAACTATCGATTTGGTGAAGATGACTTTGACGATCCGACTACAAACGTGCACGACGTTGCGCCTTAGCAATCGCTAAACCAACTCCGAAAGGTTATTGACCACGCTGGAGCACAATCAACCTGACCACGAAGGTCTATTCCTGCAAGCAATCGAAGAACAAGCAAGAATATGATAAAAGCAATCTGAATATTGCGAGTATATATGAAGTATTGATAAAGGTGGGGATCCGTAAGCGGTCTTGGTCTGGTCGTTGGACACAAACGAAGTACACGAAGTTGCCATGGCTAACTTTTAACTAAACAAATCCCAAGGAAAAGCTACTAGATGGATCTACTTATATAGGAGCAAGGGGTGGCGGCCAAGGAGGTGGGAGGATGTCCCAAGGCAGCCTAAAACTAAATCTAGGTCGTACAAGGCCAATGGGCCCAAGTGGAGGTGATGTAACACCTTTGGACTTGTAGTTTGACTCGGATTCTGCTGCAGCATCAGATTGTTTCGTCCACAACTCAACGCTCCGGACGAATTTGCAGGTGATTCCAATTGGGTTGGAAAGTGCACGAAATCTAGTTTCCAACAAAAAAAGAATCACCCAATTCGGAGTCCGTATGAAAAACTTGTGTGCGTTTTGAGTCAAGTGTGTCTGTGCAGTCCGAATCTGAATCCAGAACGTGAGAGACTTGGACTCTATCTTCTCTTGGGCCAAAAGTGACGTGAGAGAACTTTGTGGACAACAAATAAACATCTCTTTCTTCCTTATCTTCATATGTGGATTGTACAAATGTCCCATACACCTGCAATTAGACAAAACACAAAAGTGTGTGAAGTATTTTTGTTCTGGATAACATAAATAGATTATTGAATAGTTTGCACTAGAAATCACCTGACAAATATGCATATATGCAATATTTTTGGTCATATCCAAGGTAGTCATGTACTCATCAGTGGGGATCCGTAAGCGGTCTTGGTCTGGTCGTTGGACACAAACGAAGTACACGAAGTTGCACTGGCTAACTTTTAACTAAACAAATCCCAAGGAAAAAGCTACTAGATGGATCTACTTATATAGGAGCAAGGGGTGGCGGCCAAGGAGGTGGGAGGACGTCCCAAGGCAGCCTAAAACTAACCCTAGGTCGTACAAGGCTCATGGGCCCAAGTGGAGGTGATGTAACACCTTTGGACTTGTAGTTTGACTCGGATTCTGCTGCAGCATCAGATTGTTTCGTCCACAACTCAACGCTCCGAACGAATTTGAAGGTGATTCCAATTGGGTTGGAAAGTGCACGAAATCTAGTTTCCAACAAAAAAAGAATCACCCAATTCGGAGTCCGTATGAAAAACTTGTGTGCGTTTTGAGTCAGGTATGTCTGTGCAGTCCGAATCTGAATCCAGAACGTGAGAGACTTGGACTCTATCTTCTCTTGGGCCAAAAGTGACGTGAGAGAACTTTTTGGATAGCAAATAAACATCTCTTTCTTCCTTATCTTCATATGTGGATTGTACAAATGTCCCATACACCTGCAATTAGACAAAACACAAAAGTGTGTGAAGTATTTTTGTTCTGGATAACATAAATAGATTATTGAATAGTTTGCACTAGAAATCACCTGACAAATATGCATATATGCAATATTTTTGGTCATATCCAAGGTAGTCATGTCCTCATCATCCTCCCCTTCTTGAAAATAAAGCCGCCCTCGGCGTTGCTTAATCTGAAATGTGGCTAACAAAAGAGACAAGGTGTACATGTTGTATATGTATATGTCATCCATTTTTACTTCCCTTGATTTTTGCATATATGACACATGAATAGATGAGTAACTTGCATAGTTCATAAAATCTAAAGCCAAAAAATTAGCACAAGAAGTAGAAGGCATGAAAATATTGCAACTCAGTTTGCACATATAAGTGAAGCTCTTATTCATTTCAAAAGATTGACAATGTTCATCATTAAACCATCCCAACATTGGTGAATAAACCTTACTTGCATCAAATTTACATGCTACAACATGCTTAAATAAGCAAACATGCAATAAGTCATTCAACACAGAATCATCACCAAGATTAGAGGTCATATCAAAATGATTAAACATTGGTTCTTTTGCATCAATAGTTAATTCAATGGGTGCACTCAAAATTGTTGGTATTTCAGTTGTTTGATCACATGGCAAAGTCAAATTATCAACGTAGTCCTCTAAAATTGGTGGTGTGATCAAAGTAGTGGGTAGCTCATCAGATGGTGCATTCAAATTGACAAGGCATTCATCATTCTCATGTAGAGACGGAAGATCAGTACCTTTGTCATTACCTCTTATGATCAACTCAGATGATGTAGCCACTCTCGGGGGCGATGTGTCACATGGTGGAGGTGATGTAGTCCTGACAACAACGGATGTGGTTGTCATAGTATGCCTAGTAGTTGAAGGAACAATCATATCAACTCTTGGAATGTGCACCGTGCGCTTGTTCTCCTCGTGGCCAACACGTTGTTTTATTTCCTGTTCAGCTTTGCAAGCAAGATGAAACAAATGGTCCATAGGATAACACTCTTCATGAATTAGTATCTCTTGAATATCACGGTTTAATCCTCCCCAAAATCTATCCATAAAATCATCTTCACTTTCTTCTAAAGAGGAATGCAACAAGGTAGTTTGTAAATCATCATAATATTTTGTTACAGTTTCACTACCTTGTTTTAAGTGTTGCAACTTCTTAATCATGTCACGAGTATAATAAGCAGGGACAAAAGTATGTCGCATGGCAAGTTTCAAATCATCCCAAGTAGTAGGTATATAATCAGGGTGTAACCGACAATATTCACTCCACCAAACCAAAGCATAACCAGTGAAAGAACCAACCGCAACCTTAACCTTAACCTTTTTATGTTCATCGAAATTATGGGAAGCAAATATATTTTTTATGTCGAACTCCCATTCAATATATAAAGCAGGTTTAAAACGGCCATTAAATGGTGGTATAGATACATTAACCTGATCATGTGCATTTGGATGTTTGTGCACCTCTCGTGACGGTTGTGGTATTTGCAAAGGTGGTGGCACGTCTCCCGCGATCGACAAAGCCCATGAATTGACTCTGGATCCTGTCATGATTAGTAGAACAAGAAACAAAACCCAAAAATAATGTTCCTATAACTACTAGGATGTGGTGGTAAAACGCTCACAGTAAAGCAAATATCAATGTCTTACAAGTTCTTACCATGCAGTAGGCGGTGATCGGCAACCAGCGGTGTCAAGTAACTCCGAATATTGAGTAAAGCGATTGCCAGGGGAGCGTACGTATACACGGTGTACAAATATGTGGAGCTGGGTTGGCTATATATGGTAGCAAAAGATTAGCAATAATCAATTCAAAGATGCAATGTTGAATAAACGCTCAACGACGGTACTGTGCTGGTCCTAGGCTAGACCGGACTAGAGACGCGAGCCTAGAACAGTAATAAGGTCACGGCGTAGCCCAACTAGCATCAATGAAGGATACTAAGTAGCTCTTGACAGCAAGATATAAGTGAAGATCACAACGGCAGTGAAGATAATGATGAAAAACAACTGCCAAGCAGGATATACAACAACTCTCTCTCCAACTTTCCTCTTGAAAAGTTTGAGACAATTTTCTGATAAATTCTTTCAAAGAATGCTACTAACTCAAGCTTTCCAATGCAAAAAGAATCACTCAATTCCGAGTTGATATGAGGAGTCAAAGAATTCTAAAACTGCCCTGAAAAATTGGAACAAGCTGTGTTCACGAACTTCGGAGGGCAAAAAGACCTATTTAGAAGCCGATTTTGAGGTGTCAAATATTGAACTAGCTTCTGCAACTATTTAGATGCGGCTCGTCGCTATCTTTAATTTGAGTACTCACGGAGCCAAAACGGACTTCGTATGAGGAAGATACACCTGTTTTACTGAACAGTGCGCAAAACAGATTCCAATCCGAATTCAGGTACGAGATTGATTCTAGATAGATCCAATTTTTTTTCTTCTCTTTTTTTTCTCACACTTTTTTTTTCTTTTCCTTTTTTTTTCTCTCTCCCTCTTTCCAAAACAAACTAGATAAGATGTAGATTGGATCAAGCAAAGATGGGAACGATCTCAACTATGATTATGACAATGAACGGTGGGTAGCACGTGGAGGAAATTGATGGATGGGTGGTGGACAGCGGAAGGGATAACGATGCAGCGGCGACGTGACTAATGTGAACAGAACTCGAAACTCTAAACGACCTAGACACTAAGACCAGCAACTCGACACGACGATGCAACCGATAATTCAACTATGCAAGCAATGAAAAGAAAATTGCAAAGGCTCAGACTGGCTTGGACAAAGGATGAATAGATCTAACTCTTTTTTGTGGATTTTTCTTGGACAATAGGTAAGAAAATAAATCTAATCTAGGAAAACTGGAAATTCTCACCGAGCAATCTGAAAACTGATACCACTTGATAGAGGCGGGGGGTGTCCCGATCTTTCGATGAGATGATAACTATCGATTTGGTGGAGACGACTTTGACGATCCGACTACAAACGTGCACGACGTTGCGCCTTAGCAATCGCTAAACCAATCTCCTGAGGTTACTGACGATGCCGGAAGCACGGTCAGCCTGACCACGAAGGTCTATTCCTGCAAGCAATCGAAGAACGAGCAAGAATATGATAAAGCAATCTGAATATTGCAAATATATATGAGGTATTGATAATGGTGGGGATCCGTAAGCGGTCTTGGTCTGGTCGTTGGACACAAACAAAGTACACGAAGTTGCACTGGCTAACTTTTAACTAAACAAATCCCAAGGAAAAAGCTACTAGATGGATCTACTTATATAGGAGCAAGGGGTGGCGGCCAAGGAGGTGGGAGGACGTCCCAAGGCAGCCTAAAACTAACCCTAGGTCGTACAAGGCTCATGGGCCCAAGTGGAGGTGATGTAACACCTTTGGACTTATAGTTTGACTCGGATTCTGCTGCAGCATCAGATTGTTTCGTCCACAACTCAACGCTCCGGATGAATTTGAAGGTGATTCCAATTGGGTTGGAAAGTGCACGAAATCTAGTTTCCAACAAAAAAAGAATCACCCAATTCGGAGTCCGTATGAAAAATTTGTGTGCGTTTTGAGTCAGGTATGTCTGTGCAGTCCGAATCTGAATCCAGAACGTGAGAGACTTGGACTCTATCTTCTCTTGGGCCAAAAGTGACGTGAGAGAACTTTTTGGATAGCACATAAACATCTCTTTCTTCCTTATCTTCATATGTGGATTGTACAAATGTCCCATACACCTGCAATTAGACAAAACACAAAAGTGTGTGAAGTATTTTTGTTCTGGATAACATAAATAGATTATTGAATAGTTTGCACTAGAAATCACCTGACAAATATGCACATATGCAATATTTTTGATCATATCCAAGGTAGTCATGTCCTCATCATCTTGGCTTTGTCAACTTCAATTCCCTGTGGAGTAACAACATAGCCAAGAAAGATACTCGGTCGGTGCAAAAGGTGCACTTCCCAAGGTTACCAAACAAACGTGCATCACGTAGAGCAATAAAAATAGCACGTAAATGTTCCAAATGTTCTTCCAAAGATCTGCTATAAATCAGTATATCATCAAAATAGACTATCACAAATCGTCCAATGAAAGCACGTAAAACTTCGTTCATTAGTCTCATGAAAGTACTAGGCGCATTAGTTAACCCAAAAGGCATGACTAACCACTCATATAATCCAAACTTAGTTTTAAATACTGTTTTCCATTCATCTCCCAATTTCATACGAATTTGATGGTAGCCACTACGCAAATCAACTTTGGAGAATATTGTAGAGCCACTCAATTCATCAAGCATATCATCTAGCCTAGGAATAGGATGACGATAACGAATAGTAATATTATTAATGCCTCTACAATCAACACACATACGTGATGTACCATCCTTTTTTGGCACTAGAATAATAGGAACAGCACAAGGACTAAGGGATTCGCGTATATAACCTTTGTCGAGAAGCTCTTGTACTTGACGCATAATCTCCTTCGTCTCCTCTGGATTGGTACGGTATGGTGCACGGTTTGGCAGTGAAGCACCGGGAATTAAGTCAATCTGATGCTCAATCCCTCGAATAGGCGGTAATCCCGGTGGCACGTCTTGTGGAAAAACGTCAGCGAACTCCTGCAAAATGTTAGTGACAGCAGGAGGCAAAGAGGAAGGCACGTCCTCGAATGAAAATAATGCCTCTTTGCACACAAAGGCATAGCAAACAGATTTGCTGAAATCTAGCTCATCAATATTAGATTTGGTGGCAAATAAACATGCACTTTTCAATTTAATTTCAGAAGCAACACTAGATGGTTTATTATTAGGCTTCATTTGTTGCTCAAATTCTTTTGCCACAATCTGATTTTCACTCTTATTCTTCTCCTGTTTTGCTTTATTAGCTCTATTAATATCATCTTTCAAAATGGAATCAGGAGTCATAGGAAGCAAAGTAATATTTTTATCCTTATGAACAAGAGTATAGTGATTGTTTCTACCATGGTGTACAGAATTTTTATCAAATTGCCATGGTCTACCAAGTAATAAGGAACATGCTTGCATAGGTACCACATCACAATCAACATAATCAGCATATGTAGAGATACTAAAATGCACACGAACAGTACGTGTTACCTTAACCTTGCCGCTGTTGTTGAACCATTGGATGTAGTAAGGATGTGGATGTGGTCTTGTGGTGAGAGAAAGCTTCTTGATAGAGGCAAAGGTGTCCCGTCTTTCGATGAGATAGTGGATTTCGCTTTGGTGGAAGTCGACTTTGACGATCCGACTACGAACGTGCGAGGACGTCGCGCCTTAGCAATCGCTAAACCAACTCCGAGAGGTTATTGACCACGCCGGAGCACGATCAACCTGACCACGAGGGTCTGTTTCCTGCGAGCAAACGAAGAACAAGCAAGAAACTGAGATTGCAATCTGGATATTGCGAATATAAGATGAAAGCTTTATTGATCAAGGTGGGGTTCTGTGACGCCTTTGTCTGGTCGTTGAACACAAACGAAGTACGCGAAGTTGCAGCTATGGCGAACTTTTAATCTAAACAAAACCCAAAAATAATGTTCCTATAACTACTAGGATGTGGTGGTAAAACGCTCACAGTAAAGCAAATATCAATGTCTTACAAGTTCTTACCATGCAGCAGGCGGTGATCGGCAACCAGCGGTGTCAAGTAACTCTGAATATTGAGTAAAGCGATTGCCAGGGGAGCGTACGTATACACGGTGTAGAAATATGTGGAGCTGGGTTGGCTATATATGGTAGCAAAAGATTAGCAATAATCAATTCAAAGATGCAATGTTGAATAAACGCTCAACGACGGTACTGTGCTGGTCCTAGGCTAGACCGGACTAGAGACGCGAGCCTAGAACACTAATGAGGTCACGGCGTAGCACAACTAGCATCAATGAAGGATACTAAGTAGCTCTTGACAGCAAGATATAAGTGAAGATCACAACAGCAGTGAAGATAATGAGGTGAAACAACAGCCAAGCAGGATATATCAACAACTTTGTCTCCAACTTTCCTCTGAAAAAGTTTGTGCCGATTTTTTTTGTTTCTTGTTCTACTAATCATGACAGGATCCAGAGTCAATTCATGGGCTTTGTCGATCGCGGGAGACGTGCCACCACCTTTGCAAATACCACAACCGTCACGAGAGGTGCACAAACATCCAAATGCACATGATCAGGTTAATGTATCTATACCACCATTTAATGGCCGTTTTAAACCTGCTTTATATATTGAATGGGAGTTTGACATAAAAAATATATTTGCTTCCCATAATTTCGATGAACATAAAAAGGTTAAGGTTGCGGTTGGTTCTTTCACTGGTTATGCTTTGGTTTGGTGGAGTGAATATTGTCGGTTACACCCTGATTATATACCTACTACTTGGGATGATTTGAAACTTGCCATGCGACATACTTTCGTCCCTGCTTATTATACTCGTGACATGATTAAGAAGTTGCAACACTTAAAACAAGGTAGTGAAACTGTAACAAAATATTATGATGATTTACAAACTACCTTGTTGCATTCCTCTTTACAAGAAAGTGAAGATGATTTTATGGATAGATTTTGGGGAGGATTAAACCGTGATATTCAAGAGATACTAATTCATGAAGAGTGTTATCCTATGGACCATTTGTTTCATCTTGCTTGCAAAGCTGAACAGGAAATAAAACGACGTTGATAGAGGCAAAGGTGTCCCGTCTTTCGATGAGATGGTGGATTTCGCTTTGGTGGAAGTTGACTTTGACGATCCGACTACGAACGTGCGAGGACGTCGCGCCTTAGCAATCGCTAAACCAACTCCGAGAGGTTATTGACCACGCCGGAGCACGATCAACCTGACCACGAGGGTCTGTTCCCTGCGAGCAAACGAAGAACAAGCAAGAAACTAAGATTGCAATCTGGATATTGCGAATATAAGATGAAAGCTTTATTGATCAAGGTGGGGTTCTGTGACGCCCTTTGTCTGGTCGTTGAACACAAACGAAGTACGCGAAGTTGCAGCTATGGCGAACTTTTAATCTAAACAAAACCCAAAGTCTAAACGATGCCCTAAGGGCTGTATATATGGAGGAAGAGGGGGGAATTTCGTGGCCCTTGGTGGAGGGGTCCGAAATCAACCCTATCTCTTGTTTCCCCACACATACGGACTCTAAAAATAGCCTATACTTATGTATTTCGAAATTACATGGGCCTGGCCCAATAATAAGGTGACGCAGCACCTAAAATAGCCTCGGGACGAAATTTATGAAGTGGCATCTTGTATATTTCGTCCAAGGCTTCATGCACCCATTATGGTGGCTTCAAAGTCCTGAAATCATCACTTGTAACTCAGTTCTTGTTCCCCTTGCGCATGCCATCATCTCCATGCTTGTTCTTGCTCCAATGTTCATCCTTCTCCAAGCTAGGCCCTTCATTTGTAAGCAAAACAAATGTATCCAATTTAGGCAGCATCATATTCTCATGAACATTAGAATCATTACCAAGAAACGAAAGTACCTGGTAATTTAGTTGGCGTGCACGAGCTCTAGTAATTGGTCCAGTATGTATAGCAGCAGGGGCTGTGGGTGTAACAATTGTATTGATGTCCTCATCAAAAGGAGCATGTGTCAACTTATCTTTCAATACCGTGAAGGCTTCTTCCTGTGCGGTACCCCAAAGAAAAGGCACATCTTTCTTTGTAAGCTCATTGAGAGGTGCAGCAATGGTGCTGAAATCTCTCACAAAACGCCTATAGAATCCAGCGAGGCCAAGAAAACTCCTCACTTGTGTGACCGTTTTGGGCTGCGGCCAACTCTCAATAGCTTCAATCTTGGCTTTATCAACTTCAATTCCCTGTGGAGTAACAACATAGCCAAGAAAAGATACTCGGTCGGTGCAAAAGGTGCACTTCCCAAGGTTACCAAACAAACGTGCATCACGTAGAGCAATAAAAACAGCACGTAAATGTTCCAAATGTTCTTCCAAAGATCTGCTATAAATCAATATGTCATCAAAGTAAACTACCACAAATCGTCCAATGAAAGCACGTAAAACTTCATTCATTAATCTCATGAAAGTACTAGGTGCATTAGTTAAACCAAAAGGCATGACTAACCACTCATATAATCCAAACTTAGTTTTAAATGCTGTTTTCCATTCATCTCCCAATTTCATACGAATTTGATGGTAGCCACTACGCAAATCAACTTTGGAGAATATTGTAGAGCCACTCAATTCATCAAGCATATCATCTAGCCTAGGAATAGGATGACGATAATGAATAGTAATATTATTAATGCCTCTACAATCAACACACATACGTGATGTACCATCCTTTTTCGGCACTAGAATAATAGGAACAGCACAAGGACTAAGGGATTCGCGTATATAACCTTTGTCGAGAAGCTCTTGTACTTGACGCATAATCTCCTTCGTCTCCTCTGGATTGGTACGGTATGGTGCACGGTTTGGCAGTGAAGCACCGGGAATTAAGTCAATCTGATGCTCAATCCCTCGAATAGGCGGTAATCCCGGTGGCATGTCTTGTGGAAAAACGTCAGCGAACTCCTGCAAAATGTTAGTGACAGCAGGAGGCAAAGAGGAAGGCACGTCCTCGAATGAAAATAATGCCTCTTTGCACACAAAAGCATAGCAAACAGATTTGCTGAAATCTAGCTCATCAATATCAGATTTGGTGGCAAATAAACATGCACTTTTCAATTTAATTTCAGAAGCAACACTAGATGGTTTATTATTAGGCTTCATTTGTTGCTCAAATTCTTTTGCCACAATCTGATTTTCACTCTTATTCTTCTCCTGTTGTGCTTTATTAGCTCTATTAATATCATCTTTCAAAATGGAATCAGGAGTCATAGGAAGCAAAGTAATATTTTTATCCTTATGAACAAGACTATAGTGATTGTTTCTACCATGGTGTACAGAATTTTTATCAAATTGCCATGGTCTACCAAGTAATAAGGAACATGCTTGCATAGGTACCACATCACAATCAACATAATCAGCATATGTAGAGATACTAAAATGCACATGAACAGTACGTGTTACCTTAACCTTGCCGCTGTTGTTGAACCATTGGATGTAGTAAGGATGTGGATGTGGTCTTGTGGTGAGAGAAAGCTTCTCCACCATCTCCATGCTAGCCAAGTTGTTGCAGCTCCCTCCGTCTATTATGACGCGCACAGAATGTTCCTTCACAACTCCCTTGGTATGGAACAAATTGTGCCTCTGATTTTGCTCAGCTTGTGTGACCTGCACACTCAAAACACGTTGAGCAACTAAACATTCATACCTGTCAGCGTCTTCAGGAGCCATGTATTGCGTCTCATGATCAGAATCATCTCCACCATGTTCTTCACGTGTAATAAGAGCCAAAGTCTCCTCATCATAGTCACTAGCGGACTCATATCCACCATCCGCGGTAGCAATCATCACACACGGAGATTTGCATTCCCTCGCATAATGACCTCCTCCTTACAACGACGACAAATAATATCACTTGTGTGCCCTGTTGATGCCATGGAAGAAGAAGAATGCTGTGCAGGCCCCGCAGGTGCGCTCTTGGCAGATAATGGTGGTTGTGCCTGTTTTCTTGTATCACGGCTGGAGGTGGCACCGGATGGAGGTGCTGGTGCAGTTGACGTACAAGATGCACGTGGTGTCCATGATGAAGGTCGGCCTGCAGAAAAGTTAGTTCGCGCCAATGCTTGTCGATCCTGCACTTCACGTTCAGCTTTACAAGCAAGATGGAATAAACGAGTGATATTAGTATACTCCTTATAGTCTAGAATGGTCTGAATCTCTCTATTTAATCCACCCACAAAACATGCAAGCGTAGCTTCATTCTCCTCAACAATACCACATCTAATCATGCCAGTTTGTAATTCCTGATAATATTCCAGGGGAGCATACGTATACACGGTGTAGAAATATGTGGAGCTGGGTTGGCTATATATGGTAGCAAAAGATTAGCAATAATCAATTCAAAGATGCAAAGTTGAATAAACGCTCAACGGCGGCACTGTGCTGGTCCTAGGCTAGACTGTGCTAGAGACGCGAGCCTAGAACACCAACAAAATCACGGCGCGGCACGTAAACAAGGGAAAAGCACACTCTGAAATTTTTCTTTTCGCTCTCTTTTTTTTTGCGCTCTTTTTTTTGCGCTGCTTTTTTTTGCGAAAAAGCACTATAATGGTGAGTGTCTCAAAACTCTTCCTAGGTCAAACTGACAGGATGGGCACGAAAATTTTTTTTTTCGCATTTATTTTTCGACTGCCCGGACCCAAAAACTGGAAATGGGTCAAAAAAACTTCCTATAATGGCACCTGTCTCAAAACACTCAGAAACACCTAAAAATAGGATAGCCAGAATTTTTTTCGAAAAATGCGTTTTCGAAAAATTTTGGGCCTAAACGGAGCGTGGCTACCCGACTCTTTTTTTTTCGAAACCTACTCCGGCAAGGAAACACGAATCGGAATCTAGATGGATCCCGAAAACAAACCTAATAAGCAAAGAACTCGGATTGGTGGTGGATATATGGTGGTGGTATATGGCAGCGGTGGTGGTAGCGGTGGTAGTATATGGATATGGATCGGTGGTGGTATATGGACACGGATTGGTGGTGGTATATGGATACGGATTCGGTGCGGTGGTGGTAGATGGCAGGGGCGATGATGATGGTGCGGCGGCGGCGTGACAACTTATGACCAGAACTCGAAACTCTAAAAGACTAGACTCTAAGACCAGCAACTAGACACGACGATGCAACCGCAAATTCAACAAAGCAAAACCCTAAAAAGATTATGCAAAGGCTCAGATTGGTTCGGATATGATAACTAACCCTAATTTTTTTTTGGCTTTTTCGTGGACTGTAGGTATGAAGAACAGACTCGATCTAAACTACGAAAAACTGTAAAATCTCACCGAGCAACCTGGAAATCTGATACCACTTGATAGAGGCAAAGGTGTCCCGTCTTTCGATGAGATGGTGGATTTCGCTTTGGTGGATGATAGAGGCAAAGGTGTCCTGTCTTTCGATGAGATGGTGGATTTCGCTTTGGTGGAAGTCGACTTTGACGATCCGACTACGAACGTGCGAGGACGTCGCGCCTTAGCAATCGCTAGACCAACTCCGAGAGGTTATTGACCACGCCGGAGCACGACCAACCTGACCACGAGGGTCTGTTTCCTGCGAGCAAACGAAGAACAAGCAAGAAACTAAGATTGCAATCTGGATATTGCGAATATAAGATGAAAGCTTTATTGATCAAGGTGGGGTTCTGTGACGCCTTTGTCTGGTCGTTGAACACAAACGAAGTACGCGAAGTTGCAGCTATGGCGAACTTTTAATCTAAACAAAACCCAAAGTCTAAACGATGCCCTAAGGGCTGTATATATGGAGGAAGAGGGGGGAATTTCGTGGCCCTTGGTGGAGGGGTCCGAAATCAACCCTATCTCTTGTTTCCCCACACATACGGACTCTAAAAATAGCCTATACTTATGTATTTCGAAATTACATGGGCCTGGCCCAATAATAAGGTGACGCAGCACCTAAAATAGCCTCGGGACGAAATTTATGAAGTGGCATCTTGTATATTTCGTCCAAGGCTTCATGCACCATTATGGTGGCTTCAATGTCCTGAAATCATCACTTGTAACTCCGTTCTTGTTCCCCTTGCGCATGCCATCATCTCCATGCTTGTTCTTGCTCCAATGTTCATCCTTCTCCAAGCTAGGCCCTTCATTTGTAAGCAAAACAAATGTATCCAATTTAGGCAGCATCATATTCTCATGAACATTAGAATCATTACCAAGAAACGAAAGTACCTGGTAATTTAGTTGGCGTGCACGAGCTCTAGTAATTGGTCCAATATGTATAGCAGTAGGGGCTGTGGGTGTAACAATTGTATCGATGTCCTCATCATCCTCCCCTTCTTGAAATGAAGTCGTCCTCGACAGAAGTTCATCTTCCTCACCCAAATAAGGCTTCAAATCTGCAATGTTAAAAGTGGGACTAACCCCAAAATCTGCAGGCAGCTCAAGTTTATATGCATTATCATTTATTTTCTCTAACACCTTAAAGGGACCATCAGCACGTGGCATTAGCTTTGATTTGCGCAAATCAGGAAATCTATCCTTACGCAAATGTAACCAAACAAGATCTCCAGGTGCAAACACAACATGTTTTCTACCCTTATCTCCAGCAAGTTTATATTTAGCATTCATACGCTCAATGTTTTCCTTAGTTAACTCATGCATTTTTAAAATCAATTCAACACGTTGTTTAGCATCAAAATTAACCTTCTCCGAAGATGGAAGAGGCAACAAATCAATAGGTGCACGAGGTAGGAAACCATACACAACTTCAAAAGGGCACATCTTAGTAGTAGAATGCAATGAACGATTATAAGCAAATTCAATATGAGGCAAGCATTCCTCCCACATTTTCTTATTATTCTTCAAAACAGCCCTAAGCATAGTAGACAACGTTCTATTGACTACTTCAGTTTGTCCATCAGTTTTGATGAGGACATCAATACAATTGTTACACCCACAGCCCCTGCTGCTATACATACTGGACGATTTACTAGAGCTCGTGCACGCCAACTAAATTACCAGGTACTTTCGTTTCTTGGTAATGATTCTAATGTTCATGAGAATATGATGCTGCCTAAATTGGATACATTTGTTTTGCTTACAAATGAAGGGCCTAGCTTGGAGAAGGATGAACATTGGAGCGAGAACAAGAACGGAGTTACAAGTGATGATTTCAGGACTTTGAAGCCACCATAATGGGTGCATGAAGCCTTGGACGAAATATACAAGATGCCACTTCATAAATTTCGTCCCGAGGCTATTTTAGGTGCTGCGTCACCTTATTATTGGGCCAGGCCCATGTAATTTCGAAATACATAAGTATAGGCTATTTTTAGAGTCCGTATGTGTGGGGAAACAAGAGATAGGGTTGATTTCGGACCCCTCCACCAAGGGCCACGAAATTCCCCCCTCTTCCTCCATATATACAGCCCTTAGGGCATCGTTTAGACTTTGGGTTTTGTTTAGATTAAAAGTTCGCCATAGCTGCAACTTCGCGTACTTCGTTTTTGTTCAACGACCAGACAAAGGCGTCACAGAACCCCACCTTGATCAATAAAGCTTTCATCTTATATTCGCAATATCCAGATTGCAATCTCAGTTTCTTGCTTGTTCTTCGTTTGCTCGCAGGAAACAGACCCTCGTGGTCAGGTTGATCGTGCTCCGGCGTGGTCAATAACCTCTCGGAGTTGGTTTAGCGATTGCTAAGGCGCGACGTCCTCGCACGTTCGTAGTCGGATCGTCAAAGTCGACTTCCACCAAAGCGAAATCCACTATCTCATCGAAAGACGGGACACCTTTGCCTCTATCAAGAAGCTTTCTCTCACCACAAGACCACATCCACATCCTTACTACATCCAATGGTTCAACAACAGCGGCAAGGTTAAGGTAACACGTACTGTTCGTGTGCATTTTAGTATCTCTACATATGCTGATTATGTTGATTGTGATGTGGTACCTATGCAAGCATGTTCCTTATTACTTGGTAGACCATGGCAATTTGATAAAAATTCTGTACACCATGGTAGAAACAATCACTATACTCTTGTTCATAAGGATAAAAATATTACTTTGCTTCCTATGACTCCTGATTCCATTTTGAAAGATGATATTAATAGAGCTAATAAAGCAAAACAGGAGACGAATAAGATTGAAAATCAGATTGTGGCAAAAGAATTTGAGCAACAAATGAAGCCTAATAATAAACCATCTAGTGTTGCTTCTGAAATTAAATTGAAAAGTGCATGTTTATTTGCCACCAAATCTGATATTGATGAGCTAGATTTCAGCAAATCTGTTTGCTATGCTTTTGTGTGCAAAGAGGCATTATTTTCATTCGAGGACGTGCCTTCCTCTTTGCCTCCTGCTGTCACTAACATTTTGCAGGAGTTCGCTGACATTTTTCCACAAGACGTGCCACCGGGATTACCGCCTATTCGAGGGATTGAGCATCAGATTGACTTAATTCCCGGTGCTTCACTGCCAAACCGTGCACCATACCGTACCAATCCAGAGGAGACGAAGGAGATTATGCGTCAAGTACAAGAGCTTCTCGACAAAGGTTATATACGCGAATCCCTTAGTCCTTGTGCTGTTCCTATTATTCTAGTGCCGAAAAAGGATGGTACATCACGTATTGATAGAGGCAAAGGTGTCCCGTCTTTCGATGAGATGATGGATTTCGCTTTGGTGGAAGTCGACTTTGACGATCCGACTACGAACGTGCGAGGACGTCGCGCCTTAGCAATCGCTAAACCAACTCCGAGAGGTTATTGACCACGCCGGAGCACGATCAACCTGACCACGAGGGTCTGTTTCCTGCGAGCAAATGAAGAACAAGCAAGAAACTGAGATTGCAATCTGGATATTGCGAATATAAGATGAAAGCTTTATTGATCAAGGTGGGGTTCTGTGACGCCTTTGTCTGGTCGTTGAACACAAACGAAGTACGCGAAGTTGCAGCTATGGCGAACTTTTAATCTAAACAAAACCCAAAGTCTAAACGATGCCCTAAGGGCTGTATATATGGAGGAAGAGGGGGGAATTTCGTGGCCCTTGGTGGAGGGGTCCGAAATCAACCCTATCTCTTGTTTCCCCACACATACGGACTCTAAAAATAGCCTATACTTATGTATTTCGAAATTACATGGGCCTGGCCCAATAATAAGGTGACGCAGCACCTAAAATAGCCTCGGGACGAAATTTATGAAGTGGCATCTTGTATATTTCGTCCAAGGCTTCATGCACCCATTATGGTGGCTTCAAAGTCCTGAAATCATCACTTGTAACTCCGTTCTTGTTCCCCTTAGGCATGCCATCATCTCCATGCTTGTTCTTGCTCCAATGTTCATCCTTCTCCAAGCTAGGCCCTTCCTTTGTAAGCAAAACAAATGTATCCAATTTAGGCAGCATCATATTCTCATGAACATTAGAATCATTACCAAGAAACGAAAGTACCTGGTAATTTAGTTGGCGTGCACGAGCTCTAGTAATTGGTCCAGTATGTATAGCAGCAGGGGCTGTGGGTGTAACAATTGTATTGATGTCCTCATCATCCTCCCCTTCTTGAAATGAAGTCGTCCTCGACGGAAGTTCATCTTCCTCACCCAAATAAGGCTTCAAATCTGCAATGTTAAAAGTGGGACTAACCCCAAAATCTGCAGGCAGCTCAAGTTTATATGCATTATCATTTATTTTCTCTAACACCTTAAAGGGACCATCAGCACGTGGCATTAACTTTGATTTGCGCAAATCAGGAAATCTATCCTTATGCAAATGTAACCAAACAAGATCTCCAGGTGCAAACACAACATGTTTTCTACCCTTATCTCCAGCAAGTTTATATTTAGCATTCATGCGCTCAATGTTTTCCTTAGTTAACTCATGCATTTTTAAAATCAATTCAGCACATTGTTTAGCATCAAAATTAACCTTCTCCGAAGATGGAAGAGGCAACAAATCAATAGGTGCACGAGGTAGGAAACCATACACAACTTCAAAAGGGCACATCTTAGTAGTAGAATGCAATGAACGATTATAAGCAAATTCAATATGAGGCAAGCATTCCTCCCACATTTTCTTATTATTCTTCAAAACAGCCCTAAGCATAGTAGACAACATTCTATTGACTACTTCAGTTTGTCCATCACTTTGGGGGTGACAAGTAGTACTAAAAAGCAGTTTAGTCCCCAACTTAGCCCATAAACATCTCCAAAAGTGGCTAAGAAATTTAGTATCACGATCTGAAACAATAGTATTTGGCACACCATGCAAACGAATAATTTCACGAAAGAACAAATCAGCAACATTAACAGCATCATCGCTTTTATGACATGGTATAAAGTGTGCCATTTTCGAGAATCTATCCACGACAACAAATATGCTATCCCTCCCCTTCTTTGTTCGAGGTAAACCTAAAACAAAGTCCATAGATATATCCTCCCAAGGAACATTAGGTACAGGCAAAGGCATATATAAACCATGAGGATTGAGTCGTGACTTAGCTTTTTGACATGTAGTGCAGCGAGCAATAAAACGCTCAACATCCCGTCTCATCTTTGGCCAGAAGAAATGTGTAGCAAGTACGTCCTCCGTCTTCTTCACGCCAAAGTGTCCCATTAATCCTCCTCCATGCGCCTCCTGCAACAACAAAAGACGAACGGAGCTAGCTGGAATGCATAGCTTGTTAGCATGAAACACAAATCCATCGTTAACAACAAACTTGTTCCACATTCTTCCTTCTTTACAATTATGCATTACATCTTTAAAATCAGCATCATGCACATATTGATCTTTGATGGTCTCTAATCCAAATATTTTGAAGTCAAGTTGTGAAAGCATAGTATAGCGACGAGACAATGCATCAGCAATAACATTTTCTTTTCCCTTCTTGTGTTTAATGACATAAGGGAAAGTCTCAATGAATTCAACCCATTTAGCATGTCTACGATTCAGTTTAGCTTGACTTTTAATATGTTTCAAAGATTCATGATCAGAATGTATAACAAATTCTTTGGGCCATAAATAATGTTGCCATGTTTCTAAAGTCCGAACAAGAGCATATAATTCTTTATCATAAGTAGAATAATTCAGACTAGGCCCACTCAATTTTTCAGAAAAGTATGCAACAGGTTTGCCATCTTGTAATAATACACCTCCTAATCCAATTCCACTAGCATCACATTCAAGCTCAAAAGTCTTATTAAAATCAGGAAGTTGGAGTAAAGGAGCATGTGTCAACTTATCTTTCAATACCGTGAAGGCTTCTTCCTGTGCGGTACCCCAAACAAAAGGCACATCCTTCTTTGTAAGCTCGTTGAGAGGTGCAGCAATGGTGCTGAAATCTCTCACAAAACGCCTATAGAATCCAGCGAGGCCAAGAAAACTCCTCACTTGTGTGACCGTTTTGGGCTGCGGCCAACTCTCAATAGCTTCAATCTTGGCTTTGTCAACTTCAATTCCCTGTGGAGTAACAACATAGCCAAGAAAAGATACTCGGTCGGTGCAAAAGGTGCACTTCCCAAGGTTACCAAACAAACGTGCATCACGTAGAGCAATAAAAACAGCACGTAAATGTTCCAAATGTTCTTCCAAAGATCTGCTATAAATCAATATGTCATCAAAGTAAACTACCACAAATCGTCCAATGAAAGCACGTAAAACTTCGTTCATTAATCTCATGAAAGTACTAGGAGCATTAGTTAACCCAAAAGGCATGACTAACCACTCATATAATCCAAACTTAGTTTTAAATGCTGTTTTCCATTCATCTCCCAATTTCATACGAATTTGATGGTAGCCACTACGCAAATCAACTTTGGAGAATATTGTAGAGCCACTCAATTCATCAAGCATATCATCTAGCCTAGGAATAGGATGACGATAACGAATAGTAATATTATTAATGCCTCTACAATCAACACACATACGTGATGTACCATCCTTTTTCGGCACTAGAATAATAGGAACAGCACAAGGACTAAGGGATTCGCGTATATAACCTTTGTCGAGAAGCTCTTGTACTTGACGCATAATCTCCTTCGTCTCCTCTGGATTGGTACGGTATGGTGCACGGTTTGGCAATGAAGCACCGGGAATTAAGTCAATCTGATGCTCAATCCCTCGAATAGGCGGTAATCCCGGTGGCACGTCTTGTGGAAAGACGTCAGCGAACTCCTGCAAAATGTTAGTGACAGCAGGAGGCAAAGAGGAAGGCACGTCCTCGAATGAAAATAATGCCTCTTTGCACACAAAAGCATAGCAAACAGACTTGCTGAAATCTAGGTCATCAATATCAGATTTGGTGGCAAATAAACATGCACTTTTCAATTTAATTTCAGAAGCAACACTAGATGGTTTATTATTAGGCTTCATTTGTTGCTCAAATTCTTTTGCCACAATTTGATTTTCACTCTTATTCGTCTCCTGTTTTGCTTTATTAGCTCTATTAATATCATCTTTCAAAATGGAATCAGGAGTCATAGGAAGCAAAGTAATATTTTTATCCTTATGAACAAGAGTATAGTGATTGTTTCTACCATGGTGTACAGAATTTTTATCAAATTGCCATGGTCTACCAAGTAATAAGGAACATGCTTGCATAGGTACCACATCGCAATCAACATAATCAACATATGTAGAGATACTAAAATGCACACGAACAGTACGTGTTACCTTAAGTTTGCCGCTGTTGTTGAACCATTGGATGTAGTAAGGATGTGGATGTGGTCTTGTGGTGAGAGAAAGCTTCTCCACCATCTCCATGCTAGCCAAGTTGTTGCAGCTCCCTCCGTCTATGATGACGCGCACAGAACGTTCCTTCACAACTCCCTTGGTATGGAACAAATTGTGCCTCTGATTTTGCTCAGCTTGTGTGACCTGCACACTCAAAACACGTTGAGCAACTAAACATTCATACATGTCAGCGTCTTCAGGAGCCATGTATTGCGTCTCATGATCAGAATCATCTCCACCATGTTCTTCACGTGTAATAAGAGCCAAAGTCTCCTCATCATAGTCACTAGCGGACTCATATCCACCATCCGCGGTAGCAATCATCACACGCGGAGATTTGCATTCTCTCGCATAATGACCTCCTCCCTTACAACGACGACAAATAATATCACTTGTGTGCCCTGTTGATGCCATGGAAGAAGAAGAACGCTGTGCAGGCCCCGCAGGTGCGCTCTTGGCAGATAATGGTGGTTGTGCCTGTTTTCTTGTATCACGGCTGGAGGTGGCACCGGATGGAGGTGCTCGTGCAGTTGAAGTAGAAGATGCACGTGGTGTCCATGATGAAGGTCGGCCTACAGAAAAGTTAGTTCGCCCCAATGCTTGTCGATCCTGCACTTCACGTTCAGCTTTACAAGCAAGATGGAATAAACGAGTGATATTAGTATACTCCTTATAGTCTAGAATGGTCTGAATCTCTCTATTTAATCCACCCAGAAAACATGCAAGCATAGCTTCATTCTCCTCAACAATACCACATCTAATCATGCCAGTTTGTAATTCCTGATAATATTCTTCTACAGAATTTTTCCCTTGTCTTAAACGCTGCAATTTTTGAAGCAATTCACGTTGATAATATGGTGGAACCCAACGCGTACGCATAGCAGTTTTCAAAGCAGCCCAAGTAGTTGGAATAGGATATAATCTACAATGTTCAGACCACCATACACATGCAAAACTAGTGAAAGCACAAACGGCAGCAGCAACTCGTCTCTCCTCAGGATATTGTAAACATGTAAATCGTTGT
>NC_057798.1:359231863-359242400 GCF_018294505.1 Triticum aestivum | reverse complement strand
GGCACGAAATTTTTTCGACCAATTTTTTTTTTTTGACTGCCCGGACCCAAAAACTGGAAACGGGTCAAAAAAAACTTCCTATAATGGCACCTGTCTCAAAACACTCAGAAACACCTAAAAATAGGATAGCCAGAAAATTTTTCGAAAAATGCGTTTTTTTTTTCGTAGTTTTTCGTAGTTTAGATCGAGTCTGTTCTTCATACCTACAGTCCACGAAAAAGCCAAAAAAAATTAGGCTTAGTTCATCATATCCGAACCAATCTGAGCCTTTGCATAATCTTTTTAGGGTTTTGCTTTGTTGAATTTGCGGTTGCATCGTCGTGTCTAGTTGCTGGTCTTAGAGTCTAGTCTTTTAGAGTTTCGAGTTCTGGTCATAAGTAGTCACGCCGCCGCCGCACCATCATCATCGCCCCTGCCATCTACCACCACCGCACCGAATCCGTATCCATATACCACCACCAATCCGTGTCCATATACCACCACCGATCCATATCCATATACTACCACCGCTACCACCACCGCTGCCATCTACCACCATATATCCACCACCAATCCGAGTTCTTGTCATATTAGGTTTGTTTTCAAGATCCATCTAGATTCCGATTCGTGTTTCCTTGCCGGAGTAGGTTTCGGAAAAAAAAAACGCATTTTTCGAAATTTTTTCTGGCTATCCTATTTTTAGGTGTTTCTGAGTGTTTTGAGACAGGTGCCATTATAGGAAGTTTTTTTTGACCCGTTTCCAGTTTTTGGGTCCGGGCAGTCGAAAAAAAAAAAATTGGTCGAAAAAATTTCGTGCCCATCCTGTCCGTTTGAGCTAGGAAGAGTTTTGAGACACTCGCCATTATAGTGATTTTTCGCAAAAAAAAAAATAGCAGCGCAAAAAAAAAGAGCGCAAAAAAAACAAAGAGCGAAAAAAAAATTCAGAGTGTGCTTTTCCCTTTTTTACGTGCCGCGCCGTGATTTTGTTAGTGTTCTAGGCTCGCGTCTCTAGTACGGTCTAGCCTAGGACCAGCACAGTACCGTCGTTGAGCGTTTATTCAACTTTGCATCTCTGAATTGATTATTGCTGACCCTTTTTGCTACCATATTATAAGCCTTCCCAGCTCCACATACATCTACGTCGTGCGTTTGACTCTCCCTGGTAGTCGCTCTATCCAAGCTTTGAGAGTTTTTGACTACAACGGTTGCCGATCACCGCCTGCTGCTGGGTAAGAACTGGTAAGAATTTGAGATTTGCTTGACGGATTTGTGACACCCACCACCACCACTTGTTCGTAGTCTGTAGGATCATATTCTTGTGTGTTTCTATTGCTGCTAACCATGCCAGGATCACAAGCCGACGAGATTGACTGGGAGAATTTATCGAACAAGGAGCTTCATGATAAGTTTCAGCAAATGATGACTGAACAGGTGCAAGATGTGCTGAACAATTTTGAAGAGGCCATGGAGAAGATCACTGGCTTTGAGAAGACGTTCGAAACAAAGCTCGATAACAAGTTTAATGAATTGCTCGCGCGTCTTCCACCACCACCACCCGCTGCAGCTAACGCACCTCTCCAACAACAACAACAACGACTACCTCCACGTCGCGAAGCAGACCTCTGCCGAGCAAGCCGTGTTCCTCTTGCGTTTGGCCAAACTGTTGGTGCTGCTATTGATACTTCTGTGGCTCCTGCTGCTGATGCGGAGGAGGATGATTATGTGGGAGATTATGAGGATGAGGTTGATCAAAATCAACACTACGTGCAGCCACCTGTACCGCCACCAGCAGGTCGACCTCAGGTATATATTCGTAATGGTAGGCCTGCACCACCACCTCAGGTACGAGATGATGTCCATATTCCTAAACTGAAATTGAATATTCCACCATTTGAGGGTAGATATGTTCCTAATATATATCTTACTTGGGAGTTAGAAACTGAACAACGATTTACATGTTTACAATATCCTGAGGAGAGACGAGTTGCTGCTGCCGTTTGTGCTTTCACTAGTTTTGCATGTGTATGGTGGTCTGAACATTGTCGATTATATCCTATTCCAACTACTTGGGCTGCTTTGAAAACTGCTATGCGTACGCGTTGGGTTCCACCATATTATCAACGTGAATTGCTTCAAAAATTGCAGCGTTTAAGACAAGGGAAAAATTCTGTAGAAGAATATTATCAGGAATTACAAACTGGCATGATTAGATGTGGTATTGTTGAGGAGAATGAAGGTATGCTTGCACATTTTCTGGGTGGATTAAATAGAGAGATTCATACCATTCTAGACTATAAGGAGTATACTAATATCACTCGTTTATTCCATCTTGCTTGTAAAGCTGAACGTGAAGTGCAGGATCGACAAGCATTGGGGCGAACTAACTTTTCTGCAGGCCGACCTTCATCATGGACACCACGTGCATCTTCTACTTCAACTGCACCAGCCCCTCCATCCGGTGCCACCTCCAGCCGTGATACCAGAAAACAGCCGCAACCACCATTATCTGCCAAGAGCGCACCTGCGGGGCCTGCACAGCGTTCTTCTTCTTCCATGGCATCAACAGGGCACACAAGTGATATTATTTGTCGTCGTTGTAAGGGAGGAGGTCATTATGCGAGAGAATGCAAATCTCCGCGTGTGATGATTGCTACCGCGGATGGTGGATATGAGTCCGCTAGTGACTATGATGAGGAGACTTTGGCTCTTATTACACGTGAAGAACATGGTGGAGATGATTCTGATCATGAGACGCAATACATGGCTCCTGAAGACGCTGACAGGTATGAATGTTTAGTTGCTCAACGTGTTTTGAGTGTGCAGGTCACACAAGCTGAGAAAATCAGAGGCACAATTTGTTCCATACCAAGGGAGTTGTGAAGGAACGTTCTGTGCGCGTCATCATAGACGGAGGGAGCTGCAACAACTTGGCTAGCATGGAGATGGTGGAGAAGCTTTCTCTCACCACAAGACCACATCCACATCCTTACTACATCCAATGGTTCAACAACAGCGGCAAGGTTAAGGTAACACGTACTGTTCGTGTGCATTTTAGTATCTCTACATATGTTGATTATGTTGATTGTGATGTGGTACCTATGCAAGCATGTTCCTTATTACTTGGTAGACCATGGCAATTTGATAAAAATTCTGTACACCATGGTAGAAACAATCACTATACTCTTGTTCATAAGGATAAAAATATTACTTTGCTTCCTATGACTCCTGATTCCATTTTGAAAGATGATATTAATAGAGCTAATAAAGCACAACAGGAGAAGAATAAGAGTGAAAATCAGATTGTGGCAAAAGAATTTGAGCAACAAATGAATCCTAATAATAAACCATCTAGTGTTGCTTCTGAAATTAAATTGAAAAGTGCATGTTTATTTGCCACCAAATCTGATATTGATGAGCTAGATTTCAGCAAATCTGTTTGCTATGCTTTTGTGTGCAAAGAGGCATTATTTTCATTCGAGGACGTGCCTTCCTCTTTGCCTCCTGCTGTCACTAACATTTTGCAGGAGTTCGCTGACGTTTTTCCACAAGACGTTCCACCGGGATTACCGCCTATTCGAGGGATTGAGCATCAGATCGACTTAATTCCCGGTGCTTCACTGCCAAACCGTGCACCATACCGTACCAATCCAGAGGAGACGAAGGAGATTATGCGTCAAGTACAAGAGCTTCTCGACAAAGGTTATATACGCGAATCCCTTAGTCCTTGTGCTGTTCCTATTATTCTAGTGCCGAAAAAGGATGGTACATCACGTATGTGTGTTGATTGTAGAGGCATTAATAATATTACTATTCGTTATCGTCATCCTATTCCTAGGCTAGATGATATGCTTGATGAATTGAGTGGCTCTACAATATTCTCCAAAGTTGATTTGCGTAGTGGCTACCATCAAATTCGTATGAAATTGGGAGATGAATGGAAAACAGCATTTAAAACTAAGTTTGGATTATATGAGTGGTTAGTCATGCCTTTTGGGTTAACTAATGCACCTAGTACTTTCATGAGATTAATGAACGAAGTTTTACGTGCTTTCATTGGACGATTTGTGGTAGTGATGAGGACATGACTATCTTGGATATGACCAAAAATATTGCATATATGCATATTTGTCAGGTGATTTCTAGTGCAAACTATTCAATAATCTATTTATGTTATCCAGAACAAAAATACTTCACACTTTTGTGTTTTGTCTAATTGCAGGTGTATGGGACATTTGTACAATCCACATATGAAGATAAGGAAGAAAGAGATGTTTATTTGCTGTCCAAAAAGTTCTCTCACGTCACTTTTGGCCCAAGAGAAGATAGAGTCCAAGTCTCTCACGTTCTGGATTCAGATTCGGACTGCACAGACACACCTGACTCAAAACGCACACAAGTTTTTCATACGGACTCCGAATTGGGTGATTCTTTTTTTGTTGGAAACTAGATTTCGTGCACTTTCCAACCCAATTGGAATCACCTTCAAATTCGTCCGGAGCGTTGAGTTATGGACGAAACAATCTGATGCTGCAGCAGAATCCGAGTCAAACTACAAGTCCAAAGGTGTTACATCACCTCCACTTGGGCCCATTGGCCTTGTACGACCTAGATTTAGTTTTAGGCTGCCTTGGGACGTCCTCCCACCTCCTTGGCCGCCACCCCTTGCTCCTATATAAGTAGATCCATCTAGTAGCTTTTCCTGGGGATTTGTTTAGTTAAAAGTTAGCCAACGCAACTTCGTGTACTTCGTTTGTGTCCAACGACCAGACCAAGACCGCTTTCGGATCCCCACCTTTATCAATACTTCATACATATTTGCAATATTCAGATTGCTTTTATCATATTCTTGCTCGTTCTTCGATTGCTTGCAGGAATAGACCTTCGTGGTCAGGTTGATCGTGCACCGGCGTGGTCAATAACCTCTGGAGATTGGTTTAGCGATTGCTAAGGCGCAACGTCGTGCACGTTTGTAGTCGGATCGTCAAAGTCGTCTCCACCAAATCGATAGTTACCATCTCATCGAAAGATCGGGACACCCCCGCCTCTATCAACTATACTCTTGTTCATAAGGATAAAAATATTACTTTGCTTCCTATGACTCCTGATTCCATTTTGAAAGATGATATTAATAGAGCTAATAAAGCACAACAGGAGAAGAATAAGAGTGAAAATCAGATTGTGGCAAAAGAATTTGAGCAACAAATGAAGCCTAATAATAAACCATCTAGTGTTGCTTCTGAAATTAAATTGAAAAGTGCATGTTTATTTGCCACCAAATCTGATATTGATGAGCTAGATTTCAGCAAATCTGTTTGCTATGCTTTTGTGTGCAAAGAGGCATTATTTTCATTCGAGGACGTGCCTTCCTCTTTGCCTCCTGCTGTCACTAACATTTTGCAGGAGTTCGCTGACGTTTTTCCACAAGACGTGCCACCGGGATTACCGCCTATTCGAGGGATTGAGCATCAGATTGACTTAATTCCCGGTGCTTCACTGCCAAACCGTGCACCATACCGTACCAATCCAGAGGAGACGAAGGAGATTATGCGTCAAGTACAAGAGCTTCTCGACAAAGGTTATATACGCGAATCCCTTAGTCCTTGTGCTGTTCCTATTATTCTAGTGCCGAAAAAGGATGGTACATCACGTATGTGTGTTGATTGTAGAGGCATTAATAATATTACTATTCGTTATCGTCATCCTATTCCTAGGCTGGATGATATGCTTGATGAACTGAGTGGCTCTACAATATTCTCCAAAGTTGATTTGCGTAGTGGCTACCATCAAATTCGTATGAAATTGGGAGATGAATGGAAAACAGCATTTAAAACTAAGTTTGGATTATATGAGTGGTTAGTCATGCCTTTTGGGTTAACTAATGCACCTAGTACTTTCATGAGATTAATGAACGAAGTTTTACGTGCTTTCATTGGACGATTTGTGGTAGTTTACTTTGATGACATATTGATTTATAGCAGATCTTTGGAGGAACATTTGGAACATTTACGTGCTGTTTTTATTGCTCTACGTGATGCAAGTTTGTTTGGTAACCTTGGGAAGTGCACCTTTTGCACCGACCGAGTATCTTTTCTTGGCTATGTTGTTACTCCACAGGGAATTGAAGTTGATAAAGCCAAGATTGAAGCTATTGAGAGTTGGCCGCAGCCCAAAACGGTCACACAAGTGAGGAGTTTTCTTGGCCTCGCTGGATTCTATAGGCGTTTTGTGAGAGATTTCAGCGCCATTGCTGCACCTCTCAATGAGCTTACAAAGAAAGATGTGCCTTTTCTTTGGGGTACCGCACAGGAAGAAGCCTTCACGGTATTGAAAGATAAGTTGACACATGCTCCTTTACTCCAACTTCCTGATTTTAATAAGACTTTTGAGCTTGAATGTGATGCTAGTGGAATTGGATTAGGAGGTGTGTTATTACAAGATGGCAAACCTGTTGCATACTTTTCTGAAAAATTGAGTGGGCATAGTCTGAATTATTCTACTTATGATAAAGAATTATATGCTCTTGTTCGGACTTTAGAAACATGGCAACATTATTTATGGCCCAAAGAATTTGTTATACATTCTGATCATGAATCTTTGAAACATATTAAAAGTCAAGCTAAACTGAATCGTAGACATGCTAAATGGGTTGAATTCATTGAGACTTTCCCTTATGTCATTAAACACAAGAAGGGAAAAGAAAATGTTATTGCTGATGCTTTGTCTCGTCGCTATACTATGCTTTCACAACTTGACTTCAAAATATTTGGTTTGGAGACCATCAAAGATCAATATGTGCATGATGCTGATTTTAAAGATGTAATGCATAATTGTAAAGAAGGAAGAATGTGGAACAAGTTTGTTGTTAACGATGGATTTGTGTTTCGTGCTAACAAGCTATGCATTCCAGCTAGCTCCGTTCGTCTTTTGTTGTTGCAGGAGGCGCATGGAGGAGGATTAATGGGACACTTTGGCGTGAAGAAGACGGAGGACATACTTGCTACACATTTCTTTTGGCCAAAGATGAGACGGGATGTTGAGCGTTTTATTGCTCGCTGCACTACATGTCAAAAAGCTAAGTCACGCCTCAATCCTCATGGTTTATATGTGCCTTTGCCTGTACCTAGTGTTCCTTGGGAGGATATATCTATGGACTTTGTTTTAGGTTTATCTCGAACAAAGAAGGGGAGGGATAGCATATTTGTTGTCGTGGATAGATTCTCGAAAATGGCACACTTTATACCATGTCATAAAAGCGATGATGCTGTTAATGTTGCTGATTTGTTCTTTCGTGAAATTATTCGCTTGCATGGTGTGCCAAATACTATTGTTTCAGATCGTGATACTAAATTTCTTAGCCACTTTTGGAGATGTTTATGGGCTAAGTTGGGGACTAAACTGCTTTTTAGTACTACTTGTCACCCCCAAACGGATGGACAAACTGAAGTAGTCAATAGAACGTTGTCTACTATGCTTAGGGCTGTTTTGAAGAATAATAAGAAAATGTGGGAGGAATGCTTGCCTCATATTGAATTTGCTTATAATCGTTCATTGCATTCTACTACTAAGATGTGCCCTTTTGAAGTTGTGTATGGTTTCCTACCTCGTGCACCTATTGATTTGTTGCCTCTTCCATCTTCGGAGAAGGTTAATTTTGATCCTAAACAACGTGCTGAATTGATTTTAAAAGTGCATGAGTTAACTAAGGAAAACATTGAGCGCATGAATGCTAAATATAAACTTGCTGGAGATAAGGGTAGAAAACATGTTGTGTTTGCACCTGGAGATCTTGTTTGGTTACATTTGCGTAAGGATAGATTTCCTGATTTGCGCAAATCAAAGTTAATGCCACGTGCTGATGGTCCCTTTAAGGTGTTAGAGAAAATAAATGATAATGCATATAAACTTGAGCTGCCTGCAGATTTTGGGGTTAGTCCCACTTTGATGAGGACATGACTACCTTGGATATGACCAAAAATATTGCATATATGCATATTTGTCAGGTGATTTCTAGTGCAAACTATTCAATAATCAATTTATGTTATCCAGAACAAAAATACTTCACACACTTTTGTGTTTTGTCTAATTGCAAGTGTATGGGACATTTGTACAATCCACATATGAAGATAAGGAAGAAAGAGATGTTTATTTGCTGTCCAAAAAGTTCTCTCACGTCACTTTTGGCCCAAGAGAAGATAGAGTCCAAGTCTCTCACGTTCTGGATTCAGATTCGGACTGCACAGACATACCTGACTCAAAACACACACAAGTTTTTCATACGGACTCCGAATTGGGTGATTCTTTTTTTGTTGGAAACTAAATTTCGTGCACTTTCCAACCCTATTGGAATCACCTTCAAATTCGTCCGGAGCGTTGAGTTGTGGACGAAACAATCTGATGCTGCAGCAGAATCCGAGTCAAACTACAAGTCCAAAGGTGTTACATCACCTCCACTTGGGCCATTGGCCTTGTACGACCTAGATTTAGTTTTAGGCTGCCTTGGGACGTCCTCCCACCTCCTTGGCCGCCACCCCTTGCTCCTATATAAGTAGATCCACCTAGTAGCTTTTTGCTTGGGATTTGTTTAGTTAAAAGTTAGCCATTGCAACTTCGTGTACTTCGTTTGTGTCCAACGACCAGACCAAGACCGCTTACGGATTCCCACCATTATCAATACCTCATATATATTTGCAATATTCAGATTGCTTTATCATATTCTTGCTCGTTCTTCGATTGCTTGCAGGAATAGACCTTCGTGGTCAGGCTGATCGTGCTTCCGGCATCGTCAGTAACCTCAGGAGATTGGTTTAGCGATTGCTAAGGCGCAACGTCGTGCACGTTTGTAGTCGGATTGTCAAAGTCGTCTCCACCAAATCGATAGTTATCATCTCATCGAAAGATCGGGACCCTCGCCTCTATTAAGTGGTATCAGTTTTCAGGTTGCTCGGTGAGAATTTCCAGTTTTCCTAGATTAGATTTATTTTCTTACCTATTGTCCAAGAAAAAGCCACAAAAAAGAGTTAGATCTATTCATCCTTGGTCCAAGCCAGTCTGAGCCTTTGCAATTTTCTTTTCATTGCTTGCATAGTTGAATCATCGGTTGCATCGTCGTGTCGAGTTGCTGGTCTTAGTGTCTAGTTCCTTTAGAGTTTCGAGTTCTGTTCACATTAGTCACGCAGCCGCTGCATCGTTATCCCATCCGCTGTCCACCATCCAATCCACCAATTTCCACCACGTGCTACGCACTGTTTATTGTCATAATCATAGTTGAGGTCACTCACATCTTTGCCTGATCGAATCTGCATCTTATCTAGTTTGTCTTGGAAAGAGGGAGAAAAAGAAGATAAAGAAAAAAGAGAGAGAAAAAAGGAAAGAGAAAAAAGAAAAAGAGAGAGAAGAAAAAGAAAAAAAAGCGTGAGAAAAAAAAGAGAGAAGAAAAAAAAATTGGATCTATCTAGAATCAATCTCGTACCTGAATTCGGATTGGAATCTGTTTTGCGCACTGTTCAGTAAAATAGGTGTATCTTCCTCATACGAAGTCCGTTTTGGCTCCGTGGGTACTCAAATTGAAGCTAGCGACGAGCCGCATCTAAATAGTTGCAGAAGGTAATTCAATATTTGACACCTCAAAATCGGCTTCTAAATAGGTCTTTTTGCCCTCCGAAGTTCATGAACACAGCTTGTTCCAATTTTTCAGGCCAGTTTTAGAATTCTTTGACTCCTCATATCAACTCGGAATTGAGTGATTCTTTTTGCATTGGAAATCTTGAGTTAATAGCATTCTTTGAAAGAATTTATCAGAAAATTGTCTTAAACTTTTCAAGAGGAAAGTTGGAGAGAGAGTTGTTGTATATCCTGCTTGGCAGTTGTTTTTCATCATTATCTTCACTGCCGTTGTGATATTCACTTATATCTTGCTGTCAAGAGCTACTTAGTATCCTTCATTGATGCTAGTTGTGCTACGCCATGACCTCATTAGTGTTCTAGGCTCGCGTCTCTAGTCCGGTCTAGCCTAGGACCAGCACAGTACCGTCGTTGAGCATTTATTCAACATTGCATCTCTGAATTGATTATTGCTAATCTTTTGCTACCATATATAGCCAACCCAGCTCCACATATTTCTACACCGTGTATACGTACGCTCCCCTGGCAATCGCTTTACTCAATATTCGGAGTTACTTGACACCGCTGGTTGCCGATCACCGCCTGCTGCATGGTAAGAACTTGTAAGACATTGATATTTGCTTTACTGTGAGTGTTTTACCACCACATCCTAGTAGTTATAGGAACATTATTTTTGGGTTTTGTTTCTTGTTCTACTAATCATGACAGGATCCAGAGTCAATTCATGGGCTTTGTCGATCGCGGGAGACGTGCCACCACCTTTGCAAATACCACAATCGTCACGAGAGGTGCACAAACATCCAAATGCACATGATCAGGTTAATGTATCTATACCACCATTTAATGGCCGTTTTAAACCTGCTTTATATATTGAATGGGAGTTCGACATAAAAAATATATTTGCTTCCCATAATTTCGATGAACATAAAAAGGTTAA